>NC_143052.1:227383257-227534772 GCF_052426305.1 Pelodiscus sinensis
TCAAAACAGTACTGGTTTTATGTTTGGCTGATTCATCACAATGATTAGGTTTTGCCTGGGAGGGGGAGGAACTGAAAGAAAAGAACCTAACAGACTTCCATTAACAGTGATGTGTCAGCTGAATTGTCCTGAACATAAATATAAATATGGGAAAACACAGGTTTGGCAATGAAAGTGCTGTCTTCATGCAAAGGTCACCAAAACTGGAAACTCGCCAAACCAGTTTTTCCAGTACCTGCTGTCGAACAATTCATGGCCAAATCTCTAGTTCACTCATCCACGGAGTAAAGCATTGTTTGTATGCATCCCACAGTGCCTTGCATCACTTTCAGTCACTAAGCACTGTGGGAATGCACAACCTAGCGCTATGTATTTTGGAAACATGAAAAACCTCCCATCAGCCACCTCTTTACTTCCCAGATGTCCCTGGCTGCTTTGGACCCTAGGAGACCGAATTTGAGGCAGCTAGCCTGTGTCATAACTCCCTGCTGCTCATGTTATGCTATTATTTTTAGAATGTTAGATTGATGACAGCTAGTATGATATGTCTACGCAAGCTGGAAATCACACCCATGGGTCCTAGAACAGACATAAGCTAAATCTAGACTGCACCGCTTTTCCGTGATACCAAGCAATGCTGCATCCAAGGAACACATCTTCTTTTCGGACTATTTTTTAAAAAGCAGATGCGCTCTTTCGCCATCCCTGTAAACCTCGTTTTACGAGGAAGAAGGGATGTGTCGAAAGAGGACTTTTTTCCAAAATTTGGTGCCATGTAGATGTGCCCAATTTTGGAAAAGCCTCTTTGTACAGTAAAGCGGAAAAAGATACACAATTTGCATACTGAAAACTATGTATCTTTTTCTGATTTAACTCGGCAGTCTAGATGTAGCCATAGTGTCTTAGAACAGAAGACCTCTGAAACAGACAAAATTAGGAAATCTGAAGGGGTGGAAAGCAGGAATGAAAGAAAAAAATTCTTAACTCTACTTGTTCTTTGAAGATAACCATATGAATGCACTGGATTTGGGTCTTGGCTCTTGTACAACCAAGGCAGTTATTCCACATAAAATAATTATGTGGAACATTTTTCCATGAGCTACATTTTTAAAAGCACTTCGTAAGAGTGGGCATGCACACAAGATATACTGACAGAATGATTCAGCTGGAATTGATATCACCTTAAGTAGGAATGCAAGATCCATCTGTGACGGACCCGGCCGGGTCCGCACTAGCAGCGGGGAAGGAACTCCCCCTCCCCGACGCGGGGAGCGGCTCCGCGGACAGCAGCGGCGGGGCCGGCGCGGCATGGCCGGAGCAGGGACGCCGGGCAGCGCGGGCGAGCGCCTGCCGGGGTAAGCGGGGGCGGGCGCGAGCCGCGGAGCAGCGGCCAACCGGCGTGCCGCGGCTCGCCCCGGGGGGGCGGAGCCATGGGCGCACGCCAGGTAGGACGCGAAAGGGGAGGCGCGGGGGGGGCGGGGCCAACCCCCCTGACGTCACTCCCCAGGGACTTCAAAAAGGGCAGCCAGATGCCCAGGAAGGGGGGCGCAAGGAAGCAGCCACCCTGGCTTCCAGGGGTACCAAGCCCCCTGCCCCCCGGGCGACGAGGAAGGACAGTGCCAGCAGTTGGTGGACCGCAGTGGAACGGACCCGATATCTCCGGCGGGGTGAGTGACCCAACGCACACCCTGCCACAGGAGCCGGAAGGCGGGGAGTGGAAGGAGCCCGTGGGCAGACGTGGGCAGCCTTTCTGGCGCCCGTGGGCAGAGGAGTTTTGGGCGGCGGCCCCGTCTGCCATGGTGGGCGGCTTATAGGCACCGAACTCCACTTAGGGCCTCGGGCTGGGACCCGGAGGAGAGGGCGGGCCCGGGTCCCCCACTCCCCACTCGCACACCCCCCGAAGCACCCCCAAGTGACCTAAACCCCCCCCCTCCGCACGACGAGGGCAGCGTGAGGACAGAGGTCACGGCCCCGCCCTACGGACGCACAACCGCCCCTTCGTGGGGCAAGAAAGGGGCCAGGACCCCAAAGCTCGCAGTCGGGCCAGACCCGTAGCTCCGCTAGGAGCGGCGCGGTGGCGGGTCCGCTGAACCCCCTGTGCTGACTAGGGCAGAGGGGTGATCGCACCCATCACTCCCACCGCAGAACGGCCTTACGGAGGGACTTACCGGACAGACCAAGGCGGTGGGCTCGCAGAGCCCCCTCTAACTCCCGGGGGGGAGTAGGGGAGCGGTGCTCGCACCCATAAACCCGCCACACCATCCATGCTATCTTAGGAATTCAGCACAAAAGTGGATCATAAAGGTCTGAAGCCTATCCATCTTGCAAAGAGAATCTCTTCAGTTCAGCGTCTGCAGATTAAGTTTATCCACAATGGGTACACAGAAAATCAAAACAGCCAGAAAATGGGACCCAAACCAGCCAGGCAAAAATTTTAGAATGCTTTACATGAAGCATAAAAAGCATCACATGGGGAACAGTTAAATAAAACATATGTTTTGATGGAGTAAAAGGGTTATTTGGAGGAGAGATACCAAATGGAGAGAAGAGGACTATTTGTTGGTAGCACCCTGCCTCTACCAACACTTGAACTTTGTTTGAATACCTAAGCTGATTTCCCAAGAGGGAGAAAAGCCAGACAGCCAAGATTAAAAAAAGTGCTGTAAACATCACTCACAAATAAGCCTGAAGCCTCTTTTTGACTGCTGGACATCAGGCCCACCGATGGGCAGCAAGATGAGCAGTTGTCCCCTGGGCCAGGTGACTAAAAAGGACCAAAGGCTGCAGTAGCAGTGGCGTCCAGAGAAGAATAGCTCCAGCCTAGACCCTTCCGCTGAAGTCCTGCCCTCACCCCTTGCCCAGGAACCTGGTGAGTATGTTGTCCCCTTGCAGGGCATGTAATCTGCAATACAACTTAATGAATCATGAATCTTCATCTCGAATGGACTGAGAGATCTTCAGGTGCAGTCCTGCTTAGGGCCAGATTTTCAAGAGCTCAGCATTTCCAGATGCCAAGCTTTTTTTCCCAAATGAAAATCTTGCCCCAGCAGTGAAAGAAAAATTCTTTTGAAAAATCTAACCGATGGAAAGCACTGCAGTAATCCAATCCTGAGGGAAGAGGTTTCTATGGCTGGGATGAGATCCAGCTACTGAAAAAGATTGCAAGCTTCTTTCCCAGTGCAAACGGAGAAATAAAATGCTATTTCATAATTGTCCATGGATAGCATTTTATGCAATTTCATCTGAAGCAACTAGTGTTGGAAAGGGATCAAGAATGCATCAAAGCAAGGTAAGGGTTTGGTTGTACCAGGAAAGTGAGATATGCCTGGAATGGGACTGCTTCTCATAAAACCAAACAGAAAAGAGACAGAAGCACAAGGTAGGTGAAAGGAGCTGGCTGGAGGTGCTCTTTCCCCCACTCCATACAGGACTGCCCCAGCCTCGAGCCTCCCAGCCCCCAGCAGCCATTTAGGAAAGTCAGCCCCCTGCTCCGGTTTCATGTTAGCATATTTCTGGCTCTTTCCCTTTGTCAGGGAGTGACAGAAACATGCACAGTTTGCTGCATTCCTCACTCTGGCTGAAGAGCGCTGGGGGCTGATGAACCTGCCCCAGCCAGGGGACATACTCCTCTCCCGCAGCTGTGCCTGCTGGAGCTACAGAGGTATAGGACAGACCTCTCTCTTGGGGCAGCCTGCATACTGAACCCCTCATCCCCCACCCAACTCCAGAGCAATAATTTAAATGAAGAAAAACAAAGTAATTGAGTTAAGGACCCAAGCAATGGCAAGTAAAACTTCTAGCACACACATAAAACCTACAAAACCCCTCTGCAATGGCTAAGACTGTAGTCATATTCACATCCTCAAAGATGTCATATGGTCCAATGGACCTCTCCACAGACTATCATTGAGAGAGGATGGTACCTGCTGGAGTTTCCTGTGGGGCTTTTCCACTTTTACCCAAGCAGGGAACTAGGGATGTTAAATTTTGATTAATCAGCTAATTAATGAGGAGTCCTGTGGCATCTTAGGGTATGTCTACACTACCCCGCTAGTTCGAACTAGCGGGGTAATGTAGGCATACCGCACTTGCAAATGAAGCCCGGGATTTGAATTTCCCGGGCTTCATTTGCATAAGCAGGGCGCCACCATTTTTAAAAACCCGCTCGTTCGAACCCGGTGCAGTGCGGCTACATGGGGCACGAACTAGGTAGTTCGAACTAGGCCACCAGGGAAAGCTGGGGAGGGCTAGCCTCCCACTAGTTCGAATTAAGTGGCTACACAGCCCTTAATTCGAACTAGCTAATTCGAACTAGGCGTTAGTCCTTGTAAAATGAGGTTTACCTAGTTCGAATTAAGCGCTCCGCTAGTTCGAATTAAGTTTGAACTAGCGGAGCACTAGTGTAGCGCCTATCAAAGTTAATTCGAACTAACGTCTGTTAGTTCGAATTAACTTTGTAGTGTAGACATACCCTATGACAGAGGCAGCAGGGGGGAGGAGGGGAAGTGACTAGTTGAGTTCCTACTCGACTACTTATCAGGTAGTTGACTAGTCACTTACATCTACACAGGGAACCTCTTTTATATTTTTGATCTGGCCCTAAGACCTCCTGCAGATGCACAAGAGTTTTCCTTATCTGTATTTCCATACCCCATGAATATTGGAGTCCATGTTCACTGTAAGCTGCACATTTGCATGGCTGTTCAGGAGAGATTCAAATGCCACCCAGCTAGCAGATTGCCCACAGTTAAACTTTTGTTTCTACTGGCAATGCACATTCATATGTGCCTCCATGCACTTAATTTATTTCACACATAGATAGAAAAAATCCACATGTAGATCGAAAACATTAGAGGGAACATTGATTGGAGTGCCCCAATTTTTCATAGGTTGTTTCTTACTTTCACTTATGTTCATTAGCATATATGTGTAACATGTACCCCAGGATCATGACAGGATATTTCACAATGTTACTAACAAGTATCTTGTAATACTGGACAATACCCTGCAGTTTATTGCAATCTAGGAATGGTTGTTGTTATTGTCTGGTATCGTTTCACTTATTAGCACATTTTTTACAGTGATCTTGTGACATTACTGTTTTGTGGTTATTCCTACATCACCCACTCATATTGAGTATTCTTAAACCTATGTCCTAGCATGGCTAAGCTAAAATTGTACAGGCCTCAACCTGTGGGCCTTGCATTCCAGCCAACTTTCATTTGTATATATACACATTACCAGGGCTCGCCGAACTGCAGCGAGCCCTGCTCGCCAGCTGCACTGTCCGGCGATCTGCGCATGTGCAAATCGCCTGAACCCGGCTCTTCTGGGTTGCAATCTATTCGCCGTGGGCGCGTAGACTGTATTATTTGTCGAGACCTGTACATTACACACACTCATCACTCCCAAATACTTGTCATTTTACACTTCTATAATCTAAATCTACTCAGTGTACATCGATTATGCAATAGCATATGAATTGACCATAACACCAAAGTAATGCAATGATAAATGGACAATAAAATTAACTTATTGGCTATATTTCTATACCCCACCAACAATTTTATTTTTTCCGTCTTTCAGTGGAACTAAAATAAAAAAGAGTGAGAATAATTGTTACTCAGCCAGGATGGGCCAGTGTTATGTTAGGTAGATCAGCACATATGCAATTATCAAAAACACAATAAAATAATTTGCAAAATTTTATTTTATTTGAAGTTTAAACCTAGAAACTGCTGTTCTGAGCTCATTGGCTTATGTTTCCAAATCAGTTATTTGCCTCCTGCCAACACCGATCCAATTATATAGGGTGTGTCTATACTGCACCCTTACCTCGAAGTAAGATACGCAGTTTACGTATCTTATTTTGATTCTTTTTTGAAATAACACACTATTTCGAGACATCCCTTATCCCTCGTGCAACGAGGTTTACAGACATGCTGAAATAGCACATTTGCTATATTTCACAACAGCGGATGCATTCAAAAGACGCAGGAAACAGCACTAGAGTGTAGACATACCCTAAAAAAAAAAAATCTACTGCATAGTCCACATTCTGACAGTCTCCCTCCTCCCCCCCCCCCCCCCAGTAGCTGTCACAAATGGGTGTTTTTTGTGGGGTGGGGTTGTTTTTTTTTTTTTTTTTTTAAGTTTTAAGCAGAAAAACTGGTTTGTGGTGATGACTCACCATGGGAGGAACAGAACTTGCAACTGAATTAGTCATCGCATTCTGGGCAAAGTGGTGGACAGCAATCCTGATGGAGCAAAAACTATGAGAGGATGTTTACAGACATTGCCAACCAACAGCTTATTATAATTAGCTCTGCAGCAGCACACCATGAAATCTTCAGATTCTGGACTGTAATTTTCAGTCTGCAACTCTCTTACAAGATTTCACCTACCAAAACTTTGCTCATATATAATCTTTGGTATTTTTCTATTAATTATTTGCATTGTGGGAGCACCTAAGAGCTCCAATCATTAACCATGACCACCCTATTGTGCTAGGTACTGTACAAAAAAAGAACAAGACTAACCCTAGCTTAAAGAACTTGCATTTGAAGTACAAGACAAAAGACAACAGGTGGATACAGACTATGAAGCAAAGATTTTCTACATACAAAACAGCATCTACTTGCTGCACATTCAATCCTGTTGGATTTGAATGTGTACAGTCAGAAAGCATTGGAGACTATAACAGTGACGTTTCCCCACAGACCAGTTAAAAAAAAAAAAAAAAAAAAAAAAAAAGAGAGAAACCTACAATCTTTTCCTATTGCTTAAGATGTATTTGACTAACCAAGATTATTTGTTCAAATACAAAAGTATCTCTTTTGCCAAAAAAAATTGTTTCTAGACCCCCTTCCAAAGTAGCAACGACATTTTTAAGTGATGGGGAACCTAAACAAGGATCAAATAACCAATTGTCCATTATCACTTTTCAGCTCCTGAAGCTGAAGTTCAGAACAGACCATATCCTCTGCTGTATGGAAGTGAAAATGTACACAAGATCCCTTGACACAAGTGACTGTCCGTTCAGGAAGCCACCTTTCTCCCACACATACCTTAGTTTGAATGTTATGTTTTCGACATGTCTTTGTGGTCCTGCTGAGACTCAGAGGATGCATCACAAATTAGGCTGACCTGCAGTAATATCTATTCATGACTGGATAGCATTAAGAATAGTGGTGCATTTTGTAACAAGAGAAACCTATTCACAGAGGACATTCTTCACAAGCGAAACAAGTTCTGGTATGGATAATATGGATAGTTTTACAGGAGCATTTAGTTTAGGAAGAAAAGTTGAATACTTTGAATCAGCAAATGAACACCTGACAGAACAGGCAGTCCCCGAGTTACGTGGATCCGACTTATGTCGGATCCGCAGTTACAAACGGGGCCCTCTCCCTGGTCTCCAGCAGACCAGGGAGAGGAAGCAAAGTGGCGGAGCACGCGGGCAGTGGACAGCCCAGACGCACGTCTGGGCTGTCTGCTGCCCGCGTGTTCCGCCGCTTTGCTCCCCGTCCTTCTGGTCTGCAGACCAGGGGCACGGGGAGCAAAGCAGAGCAAAGCGGCTGAACACACGGGCAGCAGACAGCCCAGACGCGTCTGGGCTGTCCCGCTTCCCCCGTGCTCCGCGGCTTTGGTCCAGACGCCTGTGGTACAGCAGCGGGGGCGCTGCCGGTTAGCCGCTCTGGGCGCTACTGCCCCAACCCGGCAGCTCCCCAGCTGCTCAGCCCCAGGTGTCCTGATTCAGCCACTCCTGGTTAGTTTCAGCAGCGGCTGAATCAGAATGCCTGGGGCAGAGCAGCGGGGGTGCTGCTGGGTTGGTCCAGTAGCGCCGAGGAGCGGCGGCGCTACTGGACCAACACAGCAGCACCCCAGCTGCTCTGCCCCAGGCATCCCCAAGTCAGCCGCTGCTGAAACTTACCAGTGGCTGACTACAGGAAGCGGCTGAATCTGGACGCCAGTTCCGACTTACATACAGATTCAACTTAAGAACAAACCTACAGTCCCTATCTTGTACGTAACCCGGGGACTGCCTGTACACAAGAGTAAGATAAACAGAGGTTATAAAATCTGGCACAAGGAGCTCAATATTTAATAAGGCTATTGACAGCTGTTTACCAGAAACCAAAACCAGTCCTGCTGTGTAGCAACAATCAATCTGGAAGCCCCTGTGAAGCCATTCAACACGGCTGGTTAGATGAAGGCCCAAGATCCAGTGTCTAGCCTTCCAATCACAACCCACATCCAAAAACTAATTCTATTTCATAGTTTACTTCCACAAAGTTAGTGTCAGTAAGGACTGAGGTGACTATTTTCAGAATAATCAATCAACTAGCATAAGGCTAAAATGTTTGCTGTGTTTGTTTCTGGGAAAGTTATTACCTCAGAAATGAGACTACCACACACTCTATTCTACATAAGTTCTTACATTTAGGCTACATCTGCACTGCCAAGTTTTGTTGACAAAGCTTACGTCAACATCCAAAAATCGACAAAATAAAAATCACTCGAGGGTGTTCACACTTGCTCTTTCTGTTGATAAATCATGCCCACACTGGGAACACCCCACTGTGCATTGCTCACTGTTGATGTTGTATTCCACGATATAGTGTTGTGGGAAAGAAGAACTGATCCCTGTACATCTTGGGATTCCCTCTGAGTTCTCCCACAGCCTACTCAGCAGCTGGGAGTCGCACCATGAGTAGCTCTATGAGCTCACCATGATTAGGAATGTAAAAACAGCACAGTAGCCTGCCCCCCTCACCATGCAGCAGCAGCAGACTGCCTGCCCCTATGTTTTTAGTGCAGGGCAGAACAGGAGCATTCCAGAATTTTCTCTTTGTTCCCCAAATGGAGCAGCAGGCTCAGCTGTCAGATATTTCCATGGAGCTTTGCAAGGATAGGGGTGCATGCCTGCAGCACACAAGAGATCAAAACACTGAGCAGAGTGATCAGATTGTGGGATACTGGCAGAAGCAAGTTCTGTAAACAAAATAAACACCACTTTCTGTTGCTCCCCTTGGCTGCAAATGGCAAACCAGAGCCAACGGGAGCTATGAATAATAAACAAACCAGAGCAGCCAGTTAACAGGTTTCTTCAAGTGGTTTCGCGGACCATGTTGAGAGACACTGCAATAAAGGGAGGGGAAAAGAAAAAAGCCTCTTGTAGGGGTGAAAGCTTTTTGTTGCCAAAACTGGGCATTTTTCCCCCAAAAAAGTCACATTGCAAGGTGTACGCTGTTTTGTCACCAAAAGGCAATTTTTGTCATCAAAACCTGGTAGCGTGGAGGTGGCTTTAGTAAGGGCAGGTAGTAGAGACCCCACCCTTCCCCTGCGCTGGTTGGCTGAGAAGCAGGGGGGACAGCCTCTCTCAACAGCCAAGGCAAGAGTGGTGTACCCCAGCTCTGGCCCCTAAAGCCGCCACAGCCCAGCAGCTATAGGGCCATGGCCTGGCAGTGGCCTGGCAGTTGGGAACCGCTGCAATAAGCAGCGGATGTGTCGGTAATGCTGCTAAACAATATCGTTCAACACTGGTCAGGTCCTGAGGGTGCCAGACTAGAAAGGCTCAGCCTATAATACGTACTTGTGTTACTAGCATGTGCCAGAATCTATACTACCACTTCTTCGCTTTCTTTTTAACTATACTAGCTAGACTAGGTACTGTCTACACTACAAACCTTTCAGCAGTAACTACTAAAATGCTGCATTGAAGTATACTTCTATATATAAAAGTTCAAAGTATTCTCTTTAATGAAATGATAGGCTATGCCAGCAGTTAGTTTATCCTTATTTTTCATCACTACAGAACTATTCAGTATGAATTTTACTTTCCTATCTGCAGCAAGATTTAACATTCTCATTCTGTTCTATGGTGACTGCTTGGGACAAATATTCTTCTTTTAATGAACTAGGGATGTTAAATTTAGATTAATCAGCTAATCGAGTACTCAATGTAATTTCCATTGACTACGAAATTAGTCGATAAGGGGGGCACTCGCTATACCCACGGGTGGCTCTTGTACTTTTGAAAGGGAGAGAGGCAGCAGGAACTGGTGCCAACAGGGATCAAATCAGTTCCTGCTAGCACAAGTTCCCCTCTGCACTCTTCCTTTGAAATGCATAAGAGCCATAGGCAGCAAGCTGCCAGTGACTCTTGTATATTTCAAAGGGAGAAGAGCAGCAGTGCGGACCATACAAGCAAGACTTTAAATCCCCACTTGCACCTTTTCCCCACTGCCCTCTGCCTCCCCGCTCCCTGAGGAGACAGTTCTGGGGGGAACTGGCTTTTAAGCCACCCTTACCCCCAGCACTGGCTTCCACTCGCCCCCGCCCGCCTTTGCTGCCTCTCTCTGCATTTGCTTATCGGGTAGTCGACTAGTAGCTTACATTCCTAGAATGAACCTGAATTTTCAACTAATTTCTGAACTGTTTATCTGTTCATTTCCTTTGTAATTGCCATAATTTGTCAACTTGTAGATTTCTTTTGAATAGCTGTAACATTCAGTCTTTCACATTCAGTTGTGTGAGGAAACTGCTGAATCCTGAAATACACAGAGCCAGGCACACAATGTGGTTCTTGTGAGAACTCTGAAACATGCCCCTTAACTCCCCTATTCTGGTTTGAGACATATTCTCTGTTGCCATGAAAATTTCATGGGAATGATGTTGTCTGCTTGTGATCTCCACCTGAGGAATATAATACCTTCCTGAGGAATGTGTAATGATCCTGGAAGCTCTGTAGTTCCAGACATTTGTATAATTTTTCATAAACAGAAAGGGAGAAGAATATTGCTGTAACTGATGATAGTCTTATTGCCTTTAAACCCAGAAATCCTCAATGAGCAGCATAATAAAGGAGGCTACTGATGACTTAGTTTTTGAAGGGGCAGAACAAACAATGAATTGACAGACAGTTTGTCCTTAGGTGGTGATGGGAGGGAAGAAGGAGAACTTCCTCGTAAGTGTATAACTGGTTAAGGAAGCCTAATTGTAGCAGGTCCTGTTCAGTGTTCATCACAAGTCTTGACAACGTGTAGTAACTTCTTGGGTATTATAAATTATAAGACTTGGTTTGTGCTAATACATTTTTTATTGAGAAAAAGTTAATGAAAAAAATCTTTCCATTATATCATTTCCTGTACATCAATCAGTACCTGAATCTGAACCACTTTTCAAATTTAAGCTAATTTTTTCTTTGAGAAGGAACAATGAATGATAACATTCAGCTTTTTAAAGGAAAACTGAATATTCGATGTGTTGTAGAGATTAAAGTTTTTGGTTATGTTGTAAAGTAGTAAGCTGGCTTATCCTTAGATATAACTTAACCTGACTGTGTTGTGGTTGTGACCTAACTTTATAACTAAGGGATACTAAAAGCTAGGTAGTACTTCTCTGGAAGGAGCGAACTTCCAAGGTGACTACTTTTTGCAGATGCAAATACCTACACATGCTCTTTAAATAGTCTTAAGTTAGAAAGTGTTGGAATGTGCCCCTGTGGTATTCATTGGAGGATGAATTAGTTGCATGTGGGCTCTGATTTTATACCGTGTAAAGTGTATATGCTCATTTTGCATCTGCAAAGTGCACTTTGTGTCCACAATTTTGTGTGTACACACACACACACACACACACACACACACACACACACACAGTAGAAGCCTTTGGGAAAAATACATTAAGCACATCTTCTCCTCTGCCAACAAATGTAGTTACTTCAAATGAGGAGTAGCTAGTAGTGCACTAGGCATCTCAGATTGAAAGAGTAATTGTTTGGAGAGAAGTCTTTAAAACTGAACTCCTCTAACAATTGTATCATTACCATCAAATCTATTAGATATATTCTTTTTTACAACTGCAAACCTAACTTTATTCACAGAAATTTTTATTAAATAACTTTGTATCCCCACAGTTCAATATCTATTGTGAAATAATTCACTAGTTCTGAGCAAAAATCAAACAAAGAAAACATTGAAATGAATGTCTGGTCTAATTTAAATTAAAATGAAAAAAACCAATGTGAGAAGAGAATATTATAACTAAAATGCCAACAGATCAAATGCAGACAACATAAACTCTGGAGTTTACAAACAGCTTTTGTGTAATGAAAATGTCAACTTTTATTTAGACTCAAAGACCAAGTTAGCAGACAACAAAGAAGACAATTGATATCCTGGGGCAAAAACAAAAAACAACAACCCAAACTTATTTTTACTTAATCAAATTCTATTACGTGAGGTAAAAGGTAAGACCAGGGATTAAAAGATGCCTTATGAACAGGTCTTGTGGATGACATATTCTCATCCTCCATCCTGCACATAGCTGAAGTCTATACAGTAGAACATCAGAGTAACAAACATTTCAGGAATGGAGGTTGCTAATAACTGAAATGTTCTTAACTCTGAAAGGTTATGATTGTTCTTTCAAAAGTTTATAACTGAACACTGAGTTAATACAGCTTTGAAACTTTGAAACTCAGAGTGCAAAAGTGAAACCACTGTTGTGTGTTCACACTGTCAGCTGCCAGCACAGCAGTGTAAATACACTTGTGGGACTTGCAGCTTGCATTTGGAGCAGTGCATCTGGGCCACTCACAAAGCACCTCTTCCACTGCTGAGGCTTGTGGGAAGGCAGAGGAGGCAGTAATGGGGCATTCTGGGTCCTGTCAAATACCCTGTGATGCATTGTTTCACATCCCAGCAACCTCTGTGCTTCCCTCTATATTTGGTGCCACCTTTCAATGGCATTTGTTTTGCATGTTCTCCTTCCTTGATCTGTTTAACTAAAGCTCTTTATTTAATTCCTGTACGCTGCGATAATTTAATACCCAACCTTGAAAAATTTACTTCCATGGCAAGTAGGAAATTCTCCCTAGCAAACATGTGCATGAAGGCAGCATAAGCTAAGTTTCCAGCTTCTACATAATTTCTGCTTTCATTGACAGTGTTCTTCTTATTGCAAAGAAACTTCCAAATATTAACTGTTGTGCTGTCAGACTGAAGAGCACTTTAATGGTGCAGCCACCACTTACTCCTTTAGTTTCCTAGCAAGTAGCTCTAGGATGTCAAATTTATCAAACATTAGTCAGATTCATGGAAGATAAATTGTTGCTCCTCTCTTCCACATTCGAAAGAAAAGAGAAATGTAGCCAGGTATAAGCCCAACCCACATATCCTCCCCTTTCTACCAGTTGAGGATGAACCTTGCTTCCCCGGAACTCTCTGGTGAATTGCATTTCCCCTCCCTTCCTTCATACCAATGACACGCTCTTGTCATATTGGCCTCTGGCTAGTACATTTCTGAGCTCACTCTCATCTTCTTACAATAGTAAAAGAATAAATTACATCAATTACAGTAGTTTCACATTAAACTGCATCTTCCAGTCAAATAATGCCTTACCAATCATAGTAACAGAAGTCAGAAAAATAAAAACAGTGTGGCTACGTCTACATTGGCCCCTTTTCCGGAAGGGGCATGTTAATTTCAGCGATCGTAATAGGGAAATCCGCGGGGGATTTAAATATCCCCCGCGGCATTTAAATAAAAATGTCCGCCGCTTTTTTCCGGCTTTTAAAAAAGCCGGAAAAGAGCGTCTAGACTGGCCCCGATCCTCCAGAAAAAAGTGCCCTTTTCCGGAGGCTCTTATTCTTACTTTGAAGTAAGAATAAGAGCCTCCGGAAAAGGGCACTTTTTCCGGAGGATCGGGGCCAGTCTAGACGCTCTTTTCCGGCTTTTTTAAAAGCCGGAAAAAAGCGGCGGCCATTTTTATTTAAATGCCGCGGGGGATATTTAAATCCCCCGCGGATTTCCCTACGACGACTCTTGAAATTTACATGCCCCTTACGGAAGAGGGGCCAGTGTAGACGTAGCCTGTAAGTTTAGCTACACCCCATATGACGTGCCCAAGTAGTAAAAGCAAACATGAATATACAGAAAGTGATTCTGGATGTGTAGAGCAGCACTGAGCTTTGTTCAACTGTTGCCAAGTTACATGGTGATGATTTCAGAGAACTTCTGCACGGATGTCATTTTGCTTTAGCATGCACAACTTTTATATAAATTATCTGTGTAATCTGTACAAAAGTAAAATCCTTCAAAGTCTTAAACACAGAAGTGAACTCTTTTCAGTGAGAGGTAAGTAATAGCTCTCTGCACCTTTTCAGCATCCTAGTACAGAATGCATGGCTCTATAAAATGATGCCCACCCACCAGAAAATGGGGAATAGTATTTCAAAGGAAATGCTATCATTAACTGCTTGTTTAACATGGAATTATATTTTCAGAATGATACAGGAAGGAATTTGATCCACAATGTATTAACATTGCAATACATAATTTAATTGCTCTTTGACCATTTTGTTCAAAGTCTAAATTTAAACCAACTAGAAAATTATACAATTGAGATCTGGGCAATTAAAATCACAATTTTTATTTATAAATTTTCATTTTTTTACGTTCCTTCTATTTTATTTTAAAATGGTAAGGTGAATGTTTTGTATTTATCTACTTCTCTAATAACATTTTAGTAAAATTTCAGCTACTACACTGAATTTTTTCTGCTATGAAATTACACATTTTGAAAATCTCACCTTCATGTCTAAATGCTAGTTTAAACAAATTTGGCCTGTGTTTATAACATCATTAACACTGAAGCAATTTTATTTTGGAATGACAAACATTTTATGATATTTAAAAAAAAATAAACAAAAAGACACAGTGCTACCCTACCCACTCATGCTTATTTATAAAAACAGAGTAGTTCCACTGAAGTTAACTGAGAGTACAGCTACATAACAGCTTAAGCTTTTGCAGGATCAGAATCACTAGTTTGTCTATAGCAATTCTGTAAAATCCAAACAGGACGCCCTACAGACAGTGGCATTTTAAACACCATTTCAAAATTTAGGATATATTATTTTATCCTAGTTTTGCAAAGCCTACCTGATTTAGGCTGATATTTGTAACCCCAAGCACAACAAGCTTAGTTAAGGGTACTCAATGTGTCAAAACAATTTACCTTTTTGTACAGATCTGTCAAGCACTTAACATCCTCTTCTCCCTCTATTGCATGCCCTTTGGTGCTTGAAAGCAACAAGTGATTTTAAACTAGCAGTTCTGCTAAACATTTGGGAAAAAAGAAAAAAAAAAGACTGCAGCATCAACTAGGTTTCTTAGTATCAGAGGGGTAGCCATGTTAGTCTGAATCTGCAAAAGCGACGAGGAGTCCTGTGGCACCTTATAGACTGAAGAAGTGGGTCTTTGCCCACGAAAGCTTATGCTCCTACACTTCAGTTAGTCTATAAGGTGCCACAGGACCTCTCGTCGCTTTTGTAGGTTTCTTAGGAAAGTGGCAAAAAAGTATCTTTTCAAGAAGTAATTAAATGACAAATTGTGAAAACTAAGTGGAAGTTTGTATCACATATCCCAGTATCATCTCAGACCTTAACTATTAAAAGCATACATACATTTTTACTGGATAAAGTAGTTTTAGCCACAGTAGCTTCATTTCTCCAAATACTGCATTTCAGTCCTAGCAATTTGCCCTATTGCTTTTAAATAAATATTCTGTGCAAGAAAATTGGACAAAAGTGTCAAAGTTAAAGGAAATTTGCTCACGGGAATGTTAAAATCAAAGGAAAATTTTCAGTGAAGTTTTTGTTTGTTTACCTCGGAGCTTCCCAAGGGAGTGGCCGGGGGAGTGCGGGGGGGGGGGGGGGGGAGCAACTATACCGATAACTCACAGCTAACTTTCTAGTGGATAGCTGTTGCTCTGACTTAAAGTAACTCCTCTTTCTTTCCTAAAATGGAAGTTGCTCTAACGCTCTGACTGTGCCAAAATTCCCAGTGGCATTCAAGAAAAGTCCTCCCTCCCACGTGCACACTAATGAAAACGCACCAAAACAGAATATGGCAGGTAGAGACACTATATAAACGGAGAGATTTTTAAAAACATGTTCATGCTATGCAAGTAAGATCATTAAACTTAGCAGCTGTGTGATTTTTTTTTAAGGGCAACATCATCAGCTATGTAAGCGACCTCAGGTATCTAAGATTCAACTGGCGATCACTGTGCAGATCTGGTGGGAGAACGACGTGCATTTCAGGCATGCCACCTCTTCTGAAAGAAGTCAGCCAGATCCACCGCGCTGCTTTGGGTGGGGCAGGAAGGCAGCTGAGGATTTCCCAGCTTTAAATGTACGTAGCATTCTCTCCCTCCTCTCCCCGCCCGCAGCTAGGAGCTCAGAGAGAGGCAACTCCCAGATCCGTTCAGTTCTCCGAAACCGGACAACGAGCAGCCCAATGGGTCCAATATAATATTCCTCGCTTATTTCCAGGTCCCAGGCCTGTGGCAAATCCTCCCCCTCTGCCTCACGCTCAGTGCTATAGTTAAGGCTACTTCCCCGCAATCGCTGCAAATCCAGTTTCCCGGGGGACTGAATGCAACCGCAAAAAAACAAACAACAAAAAAGGAGCCGCCAAATAGATGAGTCAAGTCCTTCCTGACTGCACAAAAAAAAATCAAGTTTTTTCCCCCATCCGGTTGCCTCCTACGAGTGGCTGTCGCTGGGGGAGCAGAGGCAGAGCCTCAGGCTAGTCCCATCCAGGGAGGCGGTGGGAGGTGGCGGGCCAGCCCTGGACACCCCCAGGGAGCCCCAACGAAACCCCACAGCGCCACTTGGCGCCCCCGCCTCCCGCTCTTTGTTCGTTCTTGCCCGGCGGCGGTGCTCGGGAAGCCCAGATAGGGGTGACCTGCCTGCGCCTCGCCCCGTCTGCGTTACAACGCCGCCCCGAGAACCACACAGCCCTGCCGATCTGCCCCCTGGCCCTCCCCTCCGCCCAGGAGACTCGCCTTTGTTCCGTCGCCGCTGGGAGCGGGCTACTCCTTCCAGCACTCAAGCCCAGGCGGCGAGGGAGAGGGAAGGATGGGTAGGGGGGTGCAATCCCCCCATCCGCCCTCCCGCCGTAGATCTCCTGGCAGGGAGAGAGAGAGCTCCCCTCCCTCCCCTCCCCACACGCGCACACACACACAAAGGGACATTTGCAGAGAAGCCGCCTTCTTCCCCCAGTGCCAGCGCCACCTTCTTACCTCTCACGTGGAGCAGGAGAAAAGCCAGAGAGAGCAGGAGGGTGAGTCTGCCCCGCTGCATGATCCGCCGCTGCCGCTCCCCAGAAAGGTGCCCCACTTTCCCCGCAGCTTCCCCGCCCACACGCGCTCCCCTGCAACTTTTTGTTTCCAAGCCACGAGCTCCACTAGCCACAGGCAGCAGCCGCCGCACAGCCCTCCCCGCGCGCGCTCTCACAGCGAGCCCAGCGGCAGCCAGCCCCGCAACCAGAAACGGGCTCCCCCCCCCCCCCCGCCAGGAAACCGCCCCGCCAGAGCCAATCCGGAGAGAGAGCCGGCCCCCCGCAGCCAATAAGAGGAGGGAGCAGCCACGCCCCCCTTCTAAGTCCCCCCTCCCCACTCCAGCCTGGCTGGCCCGCAGAAGACACAGTGCGCGCCTGCCAGCGCTGCCACGCCTTAAGTCACGAGAGACGAGCGGGTGGGGTGGGGTGCGGTGCAGCAGGACTCGCCCTGCAGCCGCGGAGAGACAGCTGCTGTCCCCGAGCTGCGGAAAACGGCTTGGCAAGGCAGCCGGGCGCATTAGGTTGGCTGCTGACGGGTGCAGGGAGGGCAAGAGAGCAGCGTTCGTAGCTAGTGGGAGGACAGATCTGTGCCAGACATTGGTGCAAGCTTTGACTCAGCGCTGTAGGTGCCAACATCTGTTATTTTCCCCTTGCAGTCTGGCAAAAGCTACAGCGGCAGATTCTTTTTTGGGCCTGCAAAGAAACTGACCTCCTCCTGGAATGGTAGGCAGTTGTAGCTGTAGCCATGTGGGTCTCAGGAGAGACAGAGATAATGTGAATGAGGCAATATAGTTTATTGGGCCAGTAAAAGAGACTATCTCACTAAATCTTGGAATTAGATGACTCTGTTAGAGATATACGTGTCTTGCCTCCAGTAAGTTAAGTGGCAGGAGGTAGCCTGATTCAGGGTAAGCATGGTATGGGAAACATCTTTCTCTTTGTTTGCATGCCTATTGAAAAGAGAGTAGATCTTTTGAATCTCTTTAAATTTCCCTGGAAATTGAAGAGAATTTGGGGTGCACAAGAAATGCAAGTTTGGATCTTTTATGACCAAATTAAGAGGACACAAATTTTTATTAAAATTCCTTTTGTGCAACATGTCACAGTAAGTGACATATTTGATTTTCACATGAATTCTTCAGCTGTGGGAAGACTGTTTACAAAATATAAGATTTTTTATTCAAACACAGCTAAACAAAACTTCATATTTCTTCATCAAAGTTACAATGTAGAGGTTTCCACAAAGAATAATGTCCTTTAATTCTGTCTGCTTCCCCAGATATGCAAATATATACCAAATAATCATATCAAGCTAAATAAATAAGATATATCAAAATATAAAGATTCAAAGAGTGCCTTTCATTGGAAAGTATCTTCGCCTTTACTGAAGTACAGCAACGTTTGGGGGGAGCTTAATGATACACAGCAATACTGTACAATAGTTTGGGAGAGGGAGTGAATACCTTCTCCAGATGAAATTATATTCTGTCAACTTCAATTTTCTTTGTAATTCACCAAATTAAATTTTGACCAAGCCACAGACTCTTGCAATGTTAATTCAAGTAGTCAGGATTTTAGTTTTAAGTCTTAGCAGAATAATGGAATCTCCCACAGCATACTGACCACTCCCAAAATGCTAGGATATAATTAAATGTTGATTCAGTGGAAAGAGTACCTTGTAATCATGAATCAAAACCATCCATGTCACAAACTGTCTGATTCCCCCCTTCTATCCTGCTTTTCTGTCCATTAGCCAAGTACTAATCAGACCCAACCTTATTTCACTGGTGAAAGCAGAGAGAGGAGCTTATCTGCTAAATGAGTTTGGCTGCAGTTTATTAAACTGCTCTTGAAATAAGTTGAATACAGTACACAAAAATGATGCTCATATATGGTTTTATATAAAATGATTAAAACATATTAATCCTTCCTTAACAACAACAACAAGCCCAGAAAGGTGAGTTTTGGAGAAGAAATACTGTTAGTTATCAGTTCTTATCAAGGGAAAGACACCTAAATAGCAGAAGATGGCTCTTTCAACCATTAACACTTCTACTAAGTTAATTTAAAAGAATGTTTAAAAGCTTTCTTTTCTCTAGACATCAAGGCCTAAGAAATAGGAATGAATTAATTACAAATATGCACCGTCAGACAATGGTCCAAAATAGTGCTATGGAGTGCTTAAGCAAAAATACTTACAGTGCATGCATACTAAATTGTTCATGATGTTTATCAAAGTAAATCTTTTGCCAGAACGGGATATTTGGACATTCAAACAAGGTGGTCAACTGACAAAATAATTGTTTAACAAGAACTTCAGTGCACTACACCCTCAGAAGTATTTATTACATATCCCCAATTAATCATGTTTTGTGGTAAGATAGCATTTTAAGCATTCGACGATTTGTACTGTTGATTCAGGACAGATTTCTTGATTGTCTAATTGATGGGGGAAAACAAATCTATTTACTGTAGGAAAATTATAGGCGTTGTCATACTACATCAGATCCATAGTCCATGTAGTGCAGTATTCTATTTCCAAAAGACGACAATATCAGACAGTGCAATCTTCAGAAAAGGTGAAAGTAACCTCACATTAGGCAGATGTGGACTAATCAGCCTTCACACTTGGTCTTCTTATAATCTTGGATTGTACTAAGTTTAAACTATGAAGCATGAGGTTTCATATCTTTTACAAAATGTATATATATTAACGTTAATTACAACTGGATATTTGTGGTATGCATATAAATGTCTAATTCTTTTCTACATCTTACTAATTTACTGGCCATTATGATATTCAGTAACAATGTGTCACATTCATTATGCATTACACGGAAACATATTTTATTGGTTTTGAATTTTCCACTCTTTAGTTTCATTAAATGTTGTTTTATTCTTGTTTTAAAGACAGGTAAAATAGGCACCCCGATCTACCTTCTCTAGACCATTTTTTTTTCATCCTATGGTTATCAAGTTATTTTTTTATCTCCTTTCTAAATATTAAAACAAAAAAACTTTTTCAAATATGTTTTCATTGTTGGCACCCTTGACTGAGCTCTTCTGCAATATCTTTTATGGTATAGTGAGTGAATGATAAATACTACACTTGCTATTGTAGGTGGGACCATGCAAATTAGAATTACCAGCTGTAACATGTCTGGAATCTTCCGAATAAAAAGAATAGAGGTGAAACATTGACTTTTCATGTAATTCAAACAGGCTTAGAATAAATGGCTAATACATGTATATTGTACCCTGTGGGGGCGTGAGAGGAGGGCCTGGCATTGCAGGAGCTAAGCAAGGCCTTTTTCCCCAATTTGCCCCACCCCTTTTTACCTGCAGCCAATGCCAGGCCTGGAGGGAGAATACAAGGAGGAAACCTGGCTTGGTTAGGGGCTGACCAGTGAAGAGGCAGGAGTTGGTTCTGCTGTCTGCAGGACCTGAGCCAGAGCTGTCTGCTGAGTCAGCCACAGGAGGATGCAAGCCTCCAATACCCCTCACTCCCGGGTGCAAAGGGGGAGAAGCAGAGGGAAAACCCAACTGAGGAGGTGGAAACTGGACTCTTGGGGCCATGCCCCAAACTGAAGGAGCAGACTTTGATAAGCGGCCAGAAGTCCTACACCCCGGGCCCCTAGCTAGCACCGGGACTTAACCACTAGGCCACCTCGCTGCCCATGAGACCTAGCCACTTACTCACAGACTGCAAGATAGAAGGTGAGCAGGAGTTGACGAGAGCTGTTCCAGAAAGGGAAGAAAGCAGCTATTACTTTTAGCCATTTGATGCTGAGATGAAGGCTCATTCTCCCCAGTTTCCTCCCGTTTTTACCTCTTCTGAATGAAGTACATGTGTACAGCTCTTTTATTGTCTCCACTCTACTTAACCTTGTGCCTTCTAGTTTTTGCATACCTTGTGGATTTAAGTCTTCCCAAAATCAGTAAGGTTCTGTGGGTGCTCCTCAAAGTTGGATCCTTACACAGAGAGACAGTGGAAAGACAAATATTTATTTTTTTTCTATGCAGTTGGGATGTTACCTGTCTGTTCACTCATGCCGTCCCTAAGTGATGGGGGAGGGGGAGAGAGGGTCCAGCTTTCCCTGCCTCCAACAAGTGATACAGGCTCTAGGGCCAGGCACTGTCAAAAAATCATTATTTAACTCAATGAAAGGGAGAGACCATAAAGATTATTCTTCCTTCAGCCTGCATGCACTCTGTTCCTATTAATGTTAATAGGAACTGTATACTCACATGGTGAGACTACCAGTAGAGTTCTGTGCAGATACAAAATTTGTATCCCCATTCACATATGCAAAAATGAGCCATGGATATCTGCATTGACATTGCAGGGGCTAGGTGCAAAATTTGAGTCTGCATCCACATCCAAGCCTGAAAAAATGAGCTGGGGATATCTGGAGCCACATGTTGCAGATGTGGTTGCCCATGGATAGAAAACAAATATCCGCATATTTGCAGGGCTCTAAGGATCAGACTCCTTTGATTAATTCAAGAATGGTGAGAACCGCCTTGCATTTGACCTAATGAGGTCTGTAAAATATTATCCAGAAACTGTTTTTCCTAAATTACTTGAATGTTCCATTAGTGACACATTTCCTCCAGCAGTGTCTAGCAATATGTAACTCTTGATGAATATTACTTTAAAGCACAAACTTTTGTGTGTGTGTGTGTGTGGTGTGTGTGTGTGCGTGTGCATGTGTGTGTGTGCGCATGCGCGCGCGCCAACCTCACCCATATTTAAGCAATATAACAATGTATAAATTTCATGAATTAGAGGTATCTACCTCAAGGTGCATAGTGAAAAAAAGAGGTTGGAGGCAAAGTATCTCTCACATCTGCAGAATAGACACACTGCTTTTGTACTTTATTCAACTATTAAAATTCATTGGAAAATAAATTAAAATACTGGAGACACTAGAAGACCTATCACTATGAAAGCATGAATGCGAGATGAAACTTGAATTCTTTGTTTCAGCTCAAGCCCCAGATGAAACTACTTCTGGCACAGATTCAGGCTTCAAATGATATTTATTCCTCTGTGCAACCAGGCTGTAGGGACTCCCACATGTGAGTAGGTTACAAGTATGAAACTATCTATATGTTTTTTAAATGTCTGTCTGTCTATCTGGGAGTCTATTCAAGAACTTCTCCTAAAGATTAATAGCTAGAAAAGCAACATTTTATATGCAGCTTCCTCTTATCCTAACTTAAAGCATGGTCAGGTCTTGGTTGTGCCAAGAAAATGGGAAGTGCCCAGAATGAAACTGTTTTCTAGATCATGGAAAGGTAGGGTTGCCAGATGTTTTCAACAAAAATACTGGACACACTTGACATTGCATCACAATCTACATTACATCTTATTTAGAAAATACCGGACACTTGTATTTTCTCAATTATATTTTCTCAATTTCTTTCCCAAACAGAAAGCTCAAATACTGGACTGTCCGGTTCAAAACCGGACACCTGGCAACCTTATGGAAAAGGAGGTACACACTACTGAAAGTGGCCTCTGGGGGCAGCAAGCATAGGGGAGAACTATATACAGAGTTGCCACTGGGGACAGCCACACCACCAAGAGCAGGGGTGATCAAAAAGGGCTCCACGGACTGGATCCAGCCTGCCAAGCATGTTGATCTGACCTGCAGAGATCCTGCCACTCCCCCATCCCCAGCCAATCAGGCCCTAGGGACAGAGGAGCATGTGGCGCTTAGAGTCAACCCTGAGTGAGATACTTCGCGCTCCCTCTGCTCGCAGCCAATCAGGCCCTGGGGGTTAGGGGAAGCATGCAAAGTCGCCTCCCACCTTGCCTCTGCCGTGCACTCCTTGCAGAGGGGGGGCAGGGGGGGAGAACAGTTCATGCGCTTCCCTGATTGGCCTGGGGATGGGCGGGAGCTTGCAAAGTCTTCTCCCGCCCTGCAAGGGGCTTGGCACTTAGAGTCAACCACCAGTTGCTTCTCTGCTAGAGGGTGGCTCTAAGCATGGTGCTCCCTTGCAGGGCATGCAGACGTTGCATGCTCCCCCTGCCCCCAGGCCCTGATTGGCCTGGAGACAGGAGGGAGTGTGCAAAGTTTCCTCCCACTGCCAGGGACATGGGTGCCTAGCCCTAGAGGGAACTGCCAGCAAAGACTTCACGCACTCTCCCACCCACAGACCAGTCACGGTCTGTGGGCAGGAAAGCACAGAAGTGTCCTGGTCCTGCCCTTCTCCCTGAGGCCTCACCCCTTCTGGGGTGGCCCAGGGCCACTTAAAAAATTTCTGGGTCGCCGCTGGTCAAAAATTATTGCTGACCCCTGCCCAAGGCCGAGCCCTGACTCCTGCACCACTCTCTACATTCCCAGCCCCCTGCCCTGCAGGACCCAGGCAACATCTTCTTAGTCTTTAAAAAGATGAAGTGGAACACAGTAATTGTCTCTTTATTTATTTAAATATATTTATTCATTTAGGAATGGGAAAAAGAGGATAGACAGATTCTGCATTTAAATCTGTTAGCAGAGACACCTGTTCATGTGCAAAATCCTATTGACTTCAGCAGGACTTCCCAGCAGTGGATTCAAATATTAAAGCCCTGGAGTATCTATGACACTCTAGACAGTACACACACCCAGGATTTTTAAGGTCAGATCAACAGCTTGTCCTTGACTGCAATGTTCCCTCTCTTTTTATCCATCTGCATGCAGAATAAATGTTGTTACATGCACTGAGACATGTGTGGAGGTGCACCACCAGTAGAAACACTTGCTGCTGGCTGTGGGGGCTCTGCTCATCAGCTGGGTGGCATTTGAATCTCTCCTGAGCAGCCATCCAAGCTCTCAGATTATAGGGAACACTGCTTGAAGACAGGACATAAAACCACACATTGCAACATAACTTAATTGTAAACAATCCTCCTCCCTCACTTTGGTCACAAAAAGATTGTGACAGTCGTATTATCTTGCCAGACAACTGTACTGTACTGTGAAAAAATGATTGCCAGTTCTGGGGGTGCACACAGAATGGAACTGTAGGCCAAATTTTGGACCAATTGTACCAAACTTGCTAATGTCTTCTTTGGTGTAATTTCTTCTGGTGGTTTCTACCTCGACTTCCAACATAGTAAGACATTACAGCTCAAGTGTAGTTAGCAAAGTAAGCAGATTTTCTCTCTCTACAAAAGCCAAGGCTTTGTAACTATGTAGTTAAAGTTCTATTATTCTGTTCTTAGAAAAATATATGTACATGAGTTATAGAAGAAGGGTAACCTATCTATTTGAATTCAGACTATCAAGCCTACAGAAAGTTTCCCTCTTTTGCTACCAAGTGTTCCACTCCCCCAGGGGTAACAACAGCAAGACCATTATTGTATGTACACAATAGAAAATAACATCTGTGGCCAAAGACACCTCTTGTTCACAAGTGCTCCTACTGTTGCTATATTTGTTCCTGAGGCTATGTCTATGCTAGAGAAGAAAAGATATATTTCTGTTTTAAAGTGATGTTAGTTATTTTATTTTCTGCACTGGTTTTTTAACACACAAACTAACATCTCTTTACAATATCTTTCATCCTACTGTAGACATGGCCTTAGCGGTTGTCCTTTTTGTTACCTTTTCCACCTAAAGCCTCTATATTTTTTTCCATGCTGCCCCTTACACCAGAAATGTACTCTCTGATCCTCTATACCACCAAGGTCTTCAAATTCCTTCTTCAGACTGAGGGTTTTTTTACACAACTTCATAAATGATCCCTGAAGTCCCTATTAAAAACTGTAACATTTTTTCCTTTGTGTTGTCATTTTAAAATCCCGGTATATTGCGGTAAGTGATCTATCATAAAAATACCTAGAACATTTCTAGGTATGCTCTATACCATAGGAATTGTATTAAGGATTTAGTTCCCATAGTTCAGGGTGAATCACAGTGTTAATTAACTGAAATAGCTTGCCAACACTTTTCTTACAAGAAATATATCTCCCTACTATATCACTTTATAAGAAAGAAGAAGGCTTTGTTCTTATAGGAAATTCTGTTGACATGGCTTTCTACTTTATTAAACTGTAGTTTCCATGCTGTAAGTAATTAGAGCTGCTCTGAGATACGTCTCTCTCAAAACAAAATATCCTAGGCTTGATACTCAGTGGGTGTAAATTGCCATAGTGCCATTGACAGCAATGGAGATATAATGCTTTATATCATCTGAGAATTGGTCTTTCTTTGGCTAAGATAAGAGCACCATGAGGCTATGTCTATACTGCAGAGCTATTTTGGGATACTGGAAGTATCCCGAAATAGCTATTTCACGTCTTTTGAGCAAGCCCATTATTTCAAAATATAATGGGCTCACTATTCCGATATCTCTGTAAAACCTTGTTCCGTGACGGATTAAGGGGCATTTTGGAATAGTGGTTTATTTTGAAATTTGGTGCTGTGTAGACAGTGCCAAATTTCAAAATAAGCTATTTCAAAATTACCTCGAAATAAGCTATGGAGTTTGCATAGCTCAAATTGCATAGCTTATTTTGAGGTAAGGGTGCAGTGTAGACCCACCCTGATGGTGCTCACTTTGCCTTCAGTTTTAACACAGAACACGACAAAACACAGGACACCTGTGCTTTTTTTGATTGCCTCTTCTTTCAAAAAATGTCCCTGTTGTGCGTCCACATACGCCTTTTTTCGAAAGAGCTCTTTTGCAAAAGGTGTTCTTCCTCGTAATTTGAGGTTTACCAATGTTGAAAAAACCCTGCATTATTTCAATTTAATTTTGAAATAATGCGATTGCAGTGTGACGCGGTTGAAGTTTTTTTGAAAAAAGAGAGTTGTTTTTTTTTTTAAATGTAGTCTAGACATACCCACAGGTGCCCACCATGCTCGCTTTAGTGTTCTCTATTTTTGTGAGCTACTTTGATTTAATTTCCATTAATTCACTGTAAGGATTTTGAAATCTACAGTCCATACATCCTACTCTGCTACAAAGTATTAGTGTAATGTGGTAAATAATTTCTATTTGAATGCAGTTACATATCTGAGAGTGACTAATGTAAGAGCAAGATAGAATTTGGAGTTACTTTTGTCTCTAGCTCTTTCTTCAGTAACAGGGTATGTTCTCCTTTTTGCAAATCTGTAACAACCACCAGAATTAGAAATAAATAATATGTACTATATATTTCAGAAGGTTTGTTTGTGAGCATATGAGTCTGTCTGTCCACTTGTTCTAGAACTTCTCCTAAATGGTAAGAGTTAGGACCACCAAACTCTCTATACAGCTTCTTCTTATCATAACTTAAAGCAAGGTAATGGTTTGGTTGGCGGGGGCGCGGGGGGGGGGGGGGGAGGGATGGGAAGGGCTGAAGCTCCTCCTTCTCCTTATATGTGCAGGGCCACATAAAATGAACTCCTAAATGGTTAGAGCTAGGGCCCCCAAATTTGGCATGCAGCTTCCTCTTATAACTTAAAGTAAGGTCAGAGTTTGGTTGTGCAGGGGGCAGGGCTGAAACCTCCCTCCCATGTATTCAGGGAGGCATAAAACCATACAGAAAAGAGAGTCTGCTTGGGGGCACGCTTCCCCCTTCCTGCTCCCTGTCCAGGACTGCCTTTTCCCCACGCCTCCCACCCCCAGGCACCGTTAGGAAGTGTGGGGGGAGGCTGCAGCTCTCTCCCTTGACTCCTTTGGGAACATTGCTGGCTGTTCCTCCTTGTCAGAGAGTAAGAGGAAAGTGCACAGTTTGCTCCATTTCTCACTCTGGCTGGGGAGCATGGGGGGCATGCGAACCTAGACCTGTCCCACCTGGGTGATATGCGCTTCTCCCCCAGCTGTGCCTCCTAGAGCTTCAATGGCTATGGAGAGGTGCTTCTGCAGCCTGCATAATGAACTCATAAGCTGCAGTCCCATCTCAGATCAATGACTGAAATGAAGAAAAACAAAAATTAAATGAGTTAAGGACTGGAGCAATGCCAGGAAAATCTTCTAGTAGCTATATCATAGAATTTTAACATGCAACAAGTTGCAAATTTACCTTATTGTGCATGTGTCTCTTCTCTCCAACTCTGCTGTTAAATTCTGTTTTTCTTCTTCCTTCCTTTCTTCCTACTTAAAGGCTACGTCTACACTGGCTTGATTTTCCAAAAATGCTTTTAATGGAAAAGTTTTCTGTTAAAAGCATTTTCGGAAAAGCGCGTCTAGATTGGCAGGATGCTTTTCCACAAAAGCACTTTTTGCAGAAAAGCGTCCGTGGCCAATCTAGACGCGGTTTTCTGCAAAAAAGCCCCGATTGCCATTTTCGCGATTGGGGCTTTTTTGCGGAAAACAGTACTGTGCTGTTTATACTGACCCTTTTGTGCAAAAGTCTTTCGGAAAAAGACTTTTGCCCGAACGGGAGCAGCATAGTATTTCCGGAAAAACACTGACAATTTTACATGAGATCGTCAGTGCTTTTCCGGAAATTCAAGCGGCCAGTGTAGACAACTGGCAAGTTTTTCCGGAAAAGCGGCTGATTTTCCGGAAAAACTTGCCAGTCTAGACACAGCCAATCACTAACAACTTGTTGCTTAAAAGGAAACCTTTACCTACAATTTGAAGATTGGCACCTTCCTTTGATAAATGCTGAAGGCCGTTGACTTTCACTGGCACTTAGGTGTTCTTGAAAATTTTCCCATTCAGCTATTCCTTCGTGGTGTTTTTTATTACAATTAAAAAGCAATCAATGTCCAAGGGTCAAGTAACCTGGAAGTTCCCCACCTGAGCTACAGAAGTGTGGGCTATAGACATCTTAAATCTCCCACTGGCTTCCACTTCTCCTGTGCAATCACTGCATTTTATTATCAGCTTCTAAAGTCACTTTGAATCGCACCACAGAAGCCTCCAGTAGATCATGCAACAAGCTAGCCTGGGCTGCACTCCAGCATGCCTCCCAGCTGTTTTGCCTTGCTCCAGTCACCCTAGGCATGGTTATATATGCTGGTCTGCAAGTTGTGTGTTAAATAAAGTTGGTTCACACCATTCATCTCTGTCAAGATGTCATTAGGCAGAATAGTATTAACCTTCCAAACTTTGTCATATTAAATTCTGCTGGGTCCTTGGCTTCACTGTCTCATAAACTCTACTCCAAAGTCATGTGAAATCAGATTATTGCTTCATAAGACATGCATAGATGCTACCTAATACCAAACCGGTCACCTGCAGGTAACATGAATCATAAGCAACAATGAAAAAGATTATAGTTTTCTGCATTCAGAGATCTACCACATGCACACAGCCCTGCCTTTGCAAAGGAATGACAGATAGACGAGCACTACTGGTGCTGGCAATATTTAGCAGCTTTCCGCATCCTCAGTCTGTTAAACAGCTCATCCTTGAGTCCACAAGCAGCTGTTATGATACCTGCATTGGGAAGTGCGCTGTCATTGTGCATCAGATGGCATCTCTGACACATTGGCTGTGTCTACACTGGCATGAATTTCCGGAAATGCTTAAAACGGAATACTATTCCGTTTTCAGTTTTTCCGGAAAAGGAGCGTCTACATTGGCAGGCTGCTTTTCCGGAAAAGCCCTTTCTCCGGAAAAGCGTCTGTGGCCAATATAGACGCGCTTTTCCGGAAAAGAGCCCTGATCGCTATTTTCGCGATCAGGGCTTTTTTCCGGAAAAGACTACTGGGCTGTCTACACTTAAACCTTAACCGCCCCCCCCCCCAGGGTCAGCTGTCTGCAATCACGTCCCACTGGGGCGACTGTCCCTCTCGGGTTTCTCAAGTTGCTTATGTGGTCACTACGCGGAATGATGGGGTGGGAGCTGGGGGGATCCAGGCCCTCCCTCTCCACTGGGTCCCAGCCCGGGACCCTAAGGGGGTTCGGGTGCTACCCTTACCGGGCTGACGGGGTCCCACCCCATAACACATCAGCCCACGGGCACCAAAAGCACTCTGTCCCAGGCTGCTTCCTAGCCTTCCCCGGCCCAAGGTCTTCCAGTCCCGGAATGCTGGGTCTTTCCACTCTGGCGTGGGTCCTGGACTCCCCTTCCCGGCTCTCCAGTGTCCGGTCCTCCCACCTCCAGTGTGGGGGGAGGAATCGCTTCCCTATGGTCCTTCCTCTGCTTCTGCCTCCTCAGTGTCTTTTGAACCGCCCGCCGGAGGCCGCGCCGCCCTTCCTTTCCCCTTCCCTAACATCCCAACATATGGAGTGTCAGGTTGCAGGGGGCGGGGTTACGTCCTGGCGTTCTGGGGCCGGGGCATGGTGATCTGCCCTGGACCGCTGGCAGGCACTGTCTCCCGGTGCGGAGGCGTCCCTCTCTGTACGGGGCTCGTTGCGGGCAGCATTCCGGCCGCACGCCTGCCTGGCCGCGCCTCCCCATCTTCCTGCCAGGGCCGAAGCCGGTTCCCTGCTGGTTTCAGTGCGGGCCCTGGCTGGCCCATCACAGGCTGGTACTGGGGGATGCTGGGGACTGGGGCTTATGGTTTTCGGTAACCAGGTTTTGTTCTTTAAAGGATTTGAAACCACAGACAAAGGAATACTTCTTTTTAGGGTCAAACAAAGATTTTTTATTTTTTCTATTTACTTTATAATTAATTTTCCATTTAAATCAATTCACTGTTTTTGATTCTTTTAAGACAATATAATATACAAAGAAAAATTAGAAAAACAGTACAGTTAAAAAACAACAAAATATAATAACTTTTCCTACCCTCCTGATTTACCTTTAAACAATTTATGGAGTTAACAAATATATAATACAGTACTCACGTTAAGAAAGATAGAAGCATTGCTTAGATTCAGGAGATATTCTTTTCTTTATGTTTTTCCTTTCTTTGGATTTTTCATTGCAACTTACGACCGGTGTTCGTTCACCTTTCGGAGCTTATGTGCCGCAGCGAGATTCAGCACCGGGGAGGGAGCCTTGGTTGATCAGACCTAGCTTTTTGGATTCGCAACCCGTCCGCTCTTGGTCTGTTTCAGCCCACCTTATATACCCTGTTTCGGTATTTTGGTACTCCTCCATTCGCCTGACAATTGCTGACGTTAGATTTTTGTTGTCTCATTCTGCCCTTACAAAAACTTTCGTCTGCTCCATTTTGGGGTAATCAGCACTTTGTTGCATACTGCTGTCTGAGTTAGGGTATGTCTACACTACCACCCTAGTTCGAACTAGGGTGGTAATGTAGGCAACCGGAGTTGCAAATGAAGCCCGGGATTTGAATTTCCTGGGCTTCATTTGCATAAAGCCGGGCGCCGCCATTTTTAAATGTCCGCTAGTGCGGACTCCGTGCCGCGCGGCTACACGCGGCACGGACTAGGTAGTTCGGACTAGGATTCCTAGTCCGAACTACCGTTACGCCTCGTTTGCAACTTCCGTTTCATTTGCAACTTCATTTGCAACTTCCGTTTCACGAGGAGTAACGGTAGTTCAGACTAGGAAGCCTAGTCCGAACTACCTAGTCCGTGCCGCGTGTAGCCGCACGGCACGGAGTCTGCACTAGCGGACATTTAAAAATGGCGGTGCCCGGCTTTATGCAAATGAAGCCCGGGAAATTCAAATCCCGGGCTTCATTTGCAACTCCGGTTGCCTACATTACCACCCTAGTTCGAACTAGGGTGGTAGTGTAGACATACCCTTACTTACTTCCCTAAAAGCGGGGTTATTGTTGTCATCCGATCAAATTTTGTTTTTATTTTTATCTCCTGTATCTAACAATGCTGCCTTACCTTTACACTTACAATTAAACTGGTGCTCATTTGACATATTCTGGGTAGGCCTCAATACCTTCCTTTCACAATGGTGGACCAGAAACATTTTATTTTAATATTTGCAAATACATGCAAATGTTAATGGACCACCAAAAATTTGTGAATGGGTTTGTCGGTCCCTGGTATTAAAAAGGTTGGGAACCACTACATTAAAAAACAGAAATTTAAATGATATTGAGAAAGAGAAAAAAAGGTGCAAGCAAAGTAAAATAAAACATGGTTTCTAGTTTCTAAATGTTAACCGATTACAGTATTCATCTCAACCAGTCTCTTACTTAAGCCTGGTCTACCCTTGCAGTTTAGGTCAAATTTAGCTGCATTAGGTTGATTTTCTAAACCAGGGGTGGGGAACTAAGGCTCCGGGGCTGAATGCAGCCCCCACTTGCCTGGATCTGGCCCCTGAGGATTGCAGCTCCCACTCCAGCATTGGGGAGCTCGCGCTGGTGCTCCAGACCCCTGTCCCCCACCCTTGCAGGGCAGGAGCACACAAAATCTACTAGCCTGGGCCTTCCAAGGCTCTGGTATGTGAGGGGAATGTGGGGAGTGTCTGTCTCCTTATATGTTGGGAGCCATGTCAATGAGTTTTTTGTTTTTGTTTTTTGTTTGCTTCTTATTTACATGCGGCCCCCAACTGATTTTTTCTGCAGGTCAGCAGCTCCCAATCCAAAAAAGGTTCCCTACCCCTAAACAATGAGTCCACACCACCAAGCCCATTCCATTGACTGTAAGAACTGTTAAAGCTGATTTCTATACTCCTGCTTTCGCAAGGAGTAACGCTACATTTGACTTTGCATTGTCGACTTTATGGTAGTGCAGACACAGCATTTGGAAAGTCGATGTTCTTGGCTTCTGGAAGATGAACCATGGTGACTATTCTGGCCAGGATTTTCAACTCTACTGCTCTCCAGGTGAACAGGAAAACCCCTGGAAAAAAATTGAATTTAATTTCCTGTTTGGCCTGCATGGTGAGCAGACAGCACACCCGAGTAACACACTGAATCATGAGTTCCAGGCATTCTCACAGTCAGGGACAAGCACCAGCATGGAGCATGGAGGAGATCCTAGACATCATTACTGTGTGGGAAGAGGAGTCTGTTCTCACAGAACTAGGAACCAGCAAAAGAAATGCTGATATCTATGCCAAAACCACAAAGGGCATGGAGGAGAAAGGATACACCAGGGATGCTCAGCCGTTCCACATGAAAATAAAGGAGCTGAGGCAAAGGAGACAAACAGGTGGTTTGAAGCATCACTGCAAACATTCTGCTTTTATGAGCAGCTTCCTGGGCATCCAGCATAATAGGCAGGAGAAGGCATTGCCTTTCCAAATGACCATCCTGGCGCTGCCCACACTCTACCACCAGAACGCCGGCTGTAGGCATACTGGGGATGGAGTGTTGCTGCCCTCAGCACCTGCCCTCACTGTGCTCCTGGCCGGAAAGGCTGGGGCCACGTGCTACCCACTCTTCCCATACTTGGGGGCCAGGGAAGCTGGAGCCACACACCCTCTGTCTGCCTGCTCCCCTTCCTGCAGTATTGGGAGACACATGTGCCTCCCCATGAGGGGTGGGAGGAGGAGTGAGAGGCAACTTGGATCCTATAAGGGAGCAGGGCCCCAGCAGAAGGGGCAAATAGAGCTGGGGTGGAGTTGGGGACTTGCCTCCGACACCCCTATCTTCACCAACTACCCGTGAGCAGCTGTGTGCAATCCTTGGGGGGACACGAGCAGCTTCTGCAGATTCCTCTCAAGACACTCCTCAGGCAGCCTCTGGCAGGTATGTGGAGGACAGCATGGATAAGGAGAATGGTCACCAGGTGAACAGGGCAATTGATGTCACCAAGAGCCAAAAACTTGTTATCACCTTGAAGATAATCCCCTCCTCCCAGTATGTCTCACAGTCGGGCACTGATTCCAGAAAGGGCACTTCTGATGAGTTCACATTTTTTATCTTGCTAAAAGTGGATTAAGGCAGCTGGGTGTGATATAAAGCTCCATAAAGCTCTCAGATAGGAACTCTGATCCTTCTCACAAGGTTTCTGAGGAGGCCTGCCTTATTCCGTCCTCCACAGTAGGACACCTTTCCATGCCAAGCCAGCAGTAAATGGTCTGACATCATTGCAGCACAAAGCATTGCAGTGTAAGGTCCAGGTTTCTGGCCACATTCAGTCAGCATCTGCTCCCTACCACTCTGTGCGATTCAGAGAAGACTGATATTGTGCATGGCAACCTGGATGAAACAGGGGAAGTTATAAACTGAAGCCTCTGCAGTAACCCTCCATTTGCTCATCCCCAACGAAACATGGCTTGAGCCCATGCCCTGCCCTGCTTCCATGCCCAGACCCCCTCTCGCCCACTCGCTCCTGCGGGAAGGGAAGGTTGCATTCTCCTGGCAAATGGGGAGGGCCAAACATACGGGAACTGTGTAAGCCCTGCTCTACCACTAGGCCCAGATCCCCTCCCTCCTGCAGGCTCATGCCCCAACTTGTCCCTTACTATGCCTGCCTGCCACTAACCAAGTCCAGATGCTCTCCTAAGAACTCTGTGGTGTACCTGCTGCATAGTGGCTGCTTAAAAGCATAACTGTGGCTTTGTACATAACACACACACCCATTGTCTTTAGATAGACCTTCTTTTTATTCTAAGAGATTAGGTTTTATGCTCTAAAATGCATCTCCTGTAAAGTCTGCCCTTCACTTTTCGCTACAGCAGGAACAGCAGAGAGCCTGCTGTGCACTCCCCTGGCCCGCCAGCTGGCCAACTGAAACAAATCCACAGGCAAAAAAATGGGCATGCGCTCCTGTCCTCATGCAGGTCAATTAACCTCATCAATTCTTATCGGTTACTCAACTATTCTATAGTCTCTGGGGATGGGGCCGGCAGCCTGTGCACTCCGGCCCCACTCCCGAGGAGCCCCCTGTCACACAACAGGGCAGGGTGCCAGGCAGAAGCTGGTCCACAAGGGGAGCCAGTTTAAAAACCAGCTTTCCTCACAGACTGGCTGCCCGTCATCCCGTGCTGCTGTCCAGGAGGAGGGCTGAGCTCCCGGACCCGGCACGAGCCGGGTTTCCTGCCCGTCTGGCTCCTAATACACTTTAATTGTAGAGCCGCAGTGAGGGTAGGTTCCAGATCTGGCAGGGAGCCAGGACTGAGCCAGGCTGCTGAACAGCTTGCTAAAAAAATTACTGGCATGTAGTCTATAGCATTAACCTATAAGCTTTTGCTTATCGGTTATTCGGTTAATTGACTACACTATTACATCCCTGTCACTTACTAGCTTGATGGCTGTTTAACTTATTTGTAAATGTACTTTAATTGTCCTCTGCCTGTAATCAAGCCCAGCAGACAGGTAAATCCACATTTCTGTGTCCAGGCTTTGTCAGGCTGGTGGATGCACTGACTCCCAAACTCATTTTAAGACCATATGTTCAGTACACATGTATAACTTTGTATACAACCTGTATGTATAGCACACAATGATTTCTGGGACCAGTATTTCACTAATCTACATATGATACCTGTAAAGATGTACAGGCAGTCCCCGGGTTACGTACAAGATAGGGACTGTAGGTTTGTTCTTAAGTTGAATTTGTATGTAAGTCGGAACTGGTACATATTGTAGGGGAAACTCTAGCCAAACATTTCTCCAGAGCTCAGTTTTATTCTCCCACACCTCACTTCCCTCAGTCCTTTATTCTCAAGCTGAGGTGTTTGCTGAGAAAAGCTGCTCCGCGTCTCCCTGGTCTGCTGGGGGGGGGGGGAGGAGGGCACTAGCTTCGCGTCTCCCTGGTCTGCTGGGGGGAAGCAGCTAGTGCGGGGTTGCCTCACCCCATTTGTAAGTAGGGATCCGATGTAAGTCAGATCCATGTAACCCGGGGACTGCCTGTATTCCAAAGAGCCAGTCTACACAGGCATGTTAGTGGGGACATGGAGGCAATAGAGCTCCATTTCTGAACTGTGGAATGACTGACATTAACTCCTGTTCTCCAGCTTTTTATATGTATTGCTACAACAACCATCACAGCTAGTCAGGGTCTCATGAGATGCTGGCTCATTAATTAACAGGATTTAGAGCAGAAAATTCTCTCTCGGCAAAGAGAGAGCCCGAGCAGTTCTGTCACACCTTCACTTTGAGAATGTGTTGTTTAAATGCACTTTTAGGGGAATAGGGGAATATGACTTCTTCCACAATCACTTATCCACCTAGAATCATTTCCCATATTTCCCCAAAGCTGCAGATCCAAAGAACTGTGTCAGCAACTGTGAAATAGAGCTGGGGAAATTTATCTGAGTTTCAAAATTGCAATGAATTTTTTTTTCATGAAAATACTTTTTTTAAAAGTTTGGACAAATAGGAACTCAAAGAGCAGGCAACTGCAACACTAGTTTAGAATGCTCTGTGCGGACATGGGGCAGAACCAAGCACAAGAGAGGATGCTTAGTGACAGCACTCTGCATCACTGCTGATTACAATGCAGTTTCACTGGTTAAATTAACAGCAGTACAATTCTCTAGTCTAAACATATGCTGAGACCTCTGATTTGAGTATTAGTTATGGTAGTGAGTCAGATGTGCATACAAGTCTGATCACCACATAAGGGACTCACTTAATTGACTAAGTCTGCTCTAGTGTTCAAGAAGAAGCTTGCAGATGAGGTAGTGGAATTTTGTTATCTACAATAACTGAGATGTACTTGAGAGAATGGATTAACAGAGTTAAGGGGCTGTTGATCTTGATAGCATAATTCAATGCAGAAGAAGTCAAGCAAATACTATTTTAAGTTACCTCATAGTAACTTATACTGAGCAATGTCAAAAGCAAGTGGAAGTCATCAGCCCTTTGTCTTCAGTTGGTCTGGAAAATCTTGGAAGGATACACAGGGCTGGGGACCTAGTTTAAGATAAAAGAGGTTGTCGCTGGCCTGAAGATTATGCCTAGAATAAGAACAGCTCATCGGGGTAGGAATCTTGCAAAAAGTTTTTTAGTGATAAAACTAGCTATGTGTTTTCTTTTCATTTTAACTTAATAACTTTCTTTGATCTTATCTGTTTTCACTTGCAACCACTTAAATCCCACTGTTTGTACTTAATAAAAACACTTTTGTTTACTATCAAGCGCCATGTAAATAATTGTTACCTGGGGGGACAACCAGTGTGTATTTCTATCTTTTCTCGATAAAGAGAGTGAACATCCTTATGAGCTTTCTTTGAGTAAAACTTTTCTCCAGATAAACACAGGTTTTGATCTCTTTCGAGGGTTGATTGCCTAGGTACTGTGCCCTAGAACTGCAATCTCCCAGAGCTGAAGTAGTTCAGTGTCTGCATTGATATATGGGGGGTGGTTACTCCAACTCTGTGTCTTGTCTAGGGGAGACCAGAGAACCTGGCCCAACAGGACAGGGTGGTGGGGAGCCCCAAAGAGCAAGAATGAAGGAGTCAGTGGCATAATCAGCAAACTGGGAAACAACCTCCAACGGGTCTTTTGTGACCACACCCCTACAGATGGAAAGTCAACTAAAGAAAGGAACAGGAACTAAACTTCCTGTCATGTTTTTCAATCTGTTAATTCCAGGAAAGAAAAATAGTTTTCCTCCAATTCACTGTAAAGGATGGCTTCTTTGTTTGTATAGCCTATGCCCTCACAGATGAAAAATTAGGTTCATATGGAAAATGCATTAATTTGTAATTAGTGCAGTTAGATCAGTGACTTGTTACATATATTAGGATTGAGTGAGAGAAATCTGCTGTATATTGCACAGCAAAAGATCAAAACATTATATTCTTTTAGTATCGTAATCTGATGTTTTAATTCGTCTCTCTTCCCCCACTCAGAAACCAAAAACCAAAAACAGAAACCCAGTTCCAACGTATTAAAAGTTACTATCACTATTAAACCACTCCTAGCTTGTAGCAGGCAGAAAAATAACTTCTGTGATAAGAAAAAACAAAACTATATGCAGGAAACATACATTACATATCAGGATGACATACGTTTCCTGTTTCCAAGTTCATATGAGTGGGGTGGAAAAAGGTGATTAAGGCAAAGAAGTGCTCACAGAATGTGTATAATGAAACCGACCATCATTATTTAGGCTCTGTTTCTAACTGCCTGTGGACAATATGAACAATTTTCCCCAGGAATGAAAAGGGTGGGGTACAAGTGTCATCCAAGCAGCAATGATACAAGGGAAAATCTGATAGAGTTCTAGGGCTTGCCTCATACCCACACCTATTTCTCTGCCCTTTTATATTTGTTGTTTTGACTACAGTATTATTCAAATTAGACAATGAGGGTGTGGGGGAGATGATTTATTGCTCTGAAGTAACAATAGCTACAAGATGTTTTGATTACCACATAGAATGAAATCTTATTGACTTCAGCGAGGCTACATTTTCACTCATAGTCCTTAGTACTGTAAGCATGATAATTCTGAAATCTTCCCCAATATCCTTTTTGTCTTGCAGTTCGTTTCTCTATATCACTCTCTGTTTGTCCCTTTCCTTTTCCCTTATCACATGTCTGTCCTTTCCTTCCTTTCTTTGCCCTTCTTCCCTCTCCTTCCTTCTCTTCCCCTCTTCCTTTTTTGCACATTGGTTTTGTCTGGCTTAGCCAGAGCTGTCCCATTCATAGGTTGGTTTGGGGCAGGCTCCATGCTTTTTGGGATCCTTCAGTGGCTTCCCCAACCATCCTATGGACAGGGCCATCCCCCGTATTGAGGCTCACTCCAACCTCATCTGCAGGGCGCAAGATGACCTGAGGGATTTCCATGGGGACCTGGGCCAGGAGGAGGGTACAATCTCCCCCCCCCCCCCGACCTCCACCTCCCCCCCCCCCCCACACACACACACTCACTATGGTGGTAGGAGGCCCAGGAAGTGTAGTGGTTGGAAGTGCAGTGACCTGGCCCCAGCCCATTCCACTCCGCCAAGTGACATGGGCTCAGAGGAGCAAAGCGGGATGACCCATCTGGGAGATGGTGAAGTAGAGCATGCCACTATGTTGCTCTGCTTCCTGTGACTCCTGCCGCTGTGCTGAGTGCAGGAGGGCCCTACCCCTGCTGCCACCCCATGCCAGGCCTCAGAGCAGGGGTGGGAAGAGGTGGAGCAGGGCAGGGTTTGGGGGGAAGGAGTAGGGTGGGGAGGAAAGGGCAGGGTGGGACAGGGCCTGGGATGGACTGGGGGTTGTCCCAAGCCCTGCAACTCCCTAGGGATGGCCCTGGGCTCAGTAGCAACATTATTAGGGCTTGGTCCTGCTAGTTGCGGAGTATTCTGGGCCCTGATTCCAGAAATCAGACACCCATATGCTTAAGTATGTTTGCAGCCCCTTTGAAATCCCGGGGACTAATTCTGTGCTTAAGTTCAGCATGCACATCCCTGCTTTGCTGGATCGGGGTTACAGCATTCGTAGCTCCTGATGGGATGGAGCCCTAATCGGAATAGCCTTTCTGCACTCATTCTTCATGTAGACAGAGGGGCGGCTTGATACATTCTTAGTTAATACCCTGCAAGGTTTAAGGCTTGCTGTGAAAGAGCAATGAAACTGCCATCCAGGACAGCAGGGGTTACAGAAAATCTTTAGGTTCAGCTAACCCCACTCTGCTATTCCTGCCACCAATGCCAGGCCTGGAGGTGGGAGAAAAGAAGGGAGTCTGGCTCAGTTGGGGGCTGACTGGCCCAGAGCACTCTGTCCGCCTGCAAGGATGCAGATCAGCAATCTGCCTGCCAGCACAGATGTTTGAGGCAAGTAAGTGCTTCTCTGCCCAGGGGAGGCTGCAAAAAAGACAGTATTTGGAGCAAATGGACTAACAGGGCCATGCCCCAAACTGAAGAGACTTGTAGGAAGTTGCCCAGGGAAATGGGTCTTGACTCCCTGCTAGGAGGGAGACCCCTGTACTCTACTGTTTAGGGGTTGATCCACACAGCACCTTAGGCTGGGTCCCAGTGGAGGGGGAGAGGCCAGATCCCCCTCTTGTCTTACAGACTGAAAGACTAGTGATCTAACCACAAGGCTGCCCGTCCACAACATCCTCACACAAGTGGTAGATGCCCTAGTCCTGATCGAGAGTAGTAAAAAGAACTGAAAACAAACAATCAACAAACAAACCCAAGACAAAACCTTGAATGGAAATGGAGAAGCTGATAAAATGGATGAGCGAGCAAAATACCCACCAGCATCTGCTGCAGCAGATGACCATGCAGTAGGAGCAGCAGTAGCAGTTAACTGTGAATTTGTGGCCCAGTAGCAGCAGGTCTCGCAGGTGACCACAATATTACAACCAGAGCTCTGGTAGAGTCAACTAACCTGCTCCCATCAGGCTTGCCAAGATGGGGCCTGATGATGACCTCAAGGTTTTCCTGAAACATTTAAGTAGAGGGCTATGGCAGCCTGATATCTCAAAGCTGTGGTTCTGGACCTGTATTTAACTAAGGCAGTACAAGCTGCGTATCATGCAGTAGACCTTGCTGCTGATGCCCAAATTAAGGCCGTGATTCTGGATGCCCTAGACGCTTCAAAGGAGAGGTTCTACCAATGCTTCTGGAGGGAGCAGTACCTGACAGGAGCCCAACCTTGGCTGGTCACCCAGAACAAGGGCACCATTTTGGGAGAGTAGGAGGGGGGCAGCAGCCACACACTCTGGGACATGGCTTGATTTTCATCCCATTTCCCGGACACTAAAAGAGTGAGGGGAAAGTGCTTGCATCCCTCTTCCTTCACCAGGCAGGTGTGAGAGGCATGAGTGGAATGCAAACACTTTCCCCTCATTCCTTTAGCATCCGGGGAATGGGATGAAAAGCTAGCTGTGTCCCAGAGTGCACGGCTGCTGCCCTCCCTACCCTCCCGAAATGGTACTCAAGACCCAGAAGCTGTGGGATTCATGCTGAAAGTGGCTCAAGTCAAAAGCAAAGATGGAAACACAGGTCACAGAGTGATCCTGCCAGAACAGTTTGTCCAATTCCTGCTCCCTGGGTTAATGAAAAATGGGTATTGCAGCATTGTCCTGAAACCATGAAGGACGTCATCCAGCTGGTTGAGAATTACCTACTGTCCCATGACAAGTCACGCCAGAGTGATAAGCCACTGATCCACTGATGGGACCCCCTTTTGATGGTCTGTGACCTACCTCCAGCCACAAGCCAGCTTGGGGTCAATTTACACAAGACCCTGGGCTGGGACCCCATAGAGAGGGAGGGTCCAGGTTCCCCTACTACCCTCTTTCACCTTACAGACTGATAAACCAGTAATCTAGCCACTAGGCCACCCAGCCACAGAAGACCATATCATACTTGGTGAATCTGCACTAATTTGCCTAAGTATCTTTTTATTTTTACACTCGTTTAAGCCACTATTGATTTTTTGAATTAAGATGTGATTTTAAGAAAGAAGTGTATGTAGGGCCCTGTCCTTCAGAAACCTATGTACTGTACTTGTTTAGCTTTATACACATAGGGTGTGTCTACACTAGCCCCCTAGTTCGAACTAGGGGGCTAGTGTAGACATGCCCATAAGTAGTCTGAAAAAGGTTAAGCCTGTACTTAGGCCTCTGCAAAATCACAGGCCAACACTGACTATCTACATGTGATTGAGTGAATTAGAAAAAAAATGGAAAAAGTAGGAAATCTGTTTACAAAAAATTACAGAAAATTGGATATAAAATCGGTTCATTGGAATCTTTAAAATGGTGTATTAAGTTTTTACTATGGCAAAATTAATAAAGCAGAAAAAGATTCAGGACTGGAAGTGACAGAATTATGACAAGAAGCGAGGTATTACAATGAATAAAAACTATATTAGAATTATTTAGGGCTTGATCCAAAGCCTGTTGAAGTCAATGAGGTCCAGATCCTCATGGGTATTTAGCTGACCGGGAACAATCATTTTAGTAGAAACAATAATTTTAATCCACACTTCCTGTTTTCTTTACTACCTATTCAGTTACTTAAAAAGAGAAACAACCTCAATAAAATCATTTAAAAGATGGCAGGACACTAGGGTTGCCAGATGGTTTCAACAAAAATACCGGACACACTTGACATTACATCACAATCTACATTACATCTTATTTAGAAAATACTGGACATTTATATTTCTCATTTATATTTTCTCAATTTGTTTCCCAAACAGAAATCTCAAATATTGGACTGTTCGGGTCAAAACCGGACACCTGGCAACCCTACAGGACACGCACCTTCCTATTAAGTATGAAACTATGCTAAATTCTGAAGATCAATGCCTGCTATCATGTCTCAATTTCAAGCTTTTTGCGGGGAGACCAGTAGCAGAATCAGATATGTTTGAACAACGTAGTTAAACTTTACAAAAAATGGAACACACTATGTTGAATCATTTTATTAACCTGTGAGAGCTAAAGTTGGTTCTGAGTACCTATTCATAGAGCTGTTTACCTATTCATAGAGCTCTGTTTGTACTATGTTCTGGCAACAATTCTATTTCATAGTCCTGTAGATTAATAAATCATACAGCACTCTTTTTAGGAAGAACCAAGATTTGGTTTTATTGTTTGTTTGTTTTTGTTCAGTTTCTATTCTCCTTGTATGCATTATAAATTACCATCTGACAATTTCTGCCATTTGGGACACAAATGTATATTTGTCATCTCTGCTTGTTCCCTCCAGATGCATCCTGTTTCTATAAGTCCAGGTGATAGGACACTACAGAAATGGACAACGGAAATGACTCTTGCCCCTAAGTCAGATGGGCTTTAGCAGAAGTACGGGGAAGATGGCATTTAGCCAATGTGACATGCTTTGAGTACAGGCAATATTCTAAATAAAGTTAGACAAGTCACAGAAAGAGACACTGATTTCATTAAAATAATTAATTATGTAGTGGATGATAAATAGAACACAGAATATACAAAATATGTTTCCTAGGATGGTTAAATATTCAAAAGAGAGGTTCCCACACTGATGAAGTAGAGAAAGTTAGCGATTAGAATAGGAATCTTGATTCCATGGTTATATTCCTGGCTTTGAAAATGCCATGGGCATGTCACTGAGTTTCTTCCTTCTGTGCTGGTTTCATTAAATGTAAAAAGGGTTTAATGGAGACCACAATGAGAGAACTTCTTGAAATACTGTTATATTTTAATGTACTAAAATACTTACCATAAATTAGCGTATATAACCCCTGGGTTATACAGGTTTTTACAACTCCCCTCCCCCGCTCTGTGGGGTATACATGTCCGCGGGGTATAAACGTTTATATTTACTCACAAGCAGCTCTGTCCCATTAGGACTAGGTCAGCTCCGTTCCATTGTAGGGAAGGCCTGACGAGCTTCCAGCGCGCCTGCACTGTGCTCTCCATTCCCCCACCCAGAGGAGGGTGGGTGGCGCCTGGCTTTGGCTGTGCGTGGCCTGGGCACGAGTGCAGCTCTCCTCCCGCAGGCAGGCCAACTTGCCTGTGCTGCGCTCTCCGTTCCCCCCGTTGGCAGCAGGATGGCTACTTAACAACAGATGGATAGAATGCAGGACCCGCGGGTTATACACGTCCACAGGTAATCTAAGGGTTTTTTTACACAAAAAAGAAAAACTGCGGGTTATACACGAGTGCGGGTTATACACTGGTGCGGGTTATATACTTTAAACTACGGTAGATACATGTAACCCTACTGCCAGGGGAAGCCAGCAGCAATCAGGTCCTGGGTTCAATATCTAGGGGTTCCTTTCCATCCATCAAACACAGAATTGGCTACAGCCCCTACCCCGTAACCTGGGAAATTCACACACACACTTCTTGGCACCTCTGGGGGTATGTCTACACTACAGCGCTAATTCGAACTAACTTAGTTCGAATTAGTTACAACCTCCTCAGGCAAGGAGTTCCACAGGTTGACTATGCGCTGTGTGAAGAAGTACTTCCTTTTATTTGTTTTAAACCTGTTGCCCATTAATTTCATTTGGTGGCCCTTACTTCGTATATTATGGGAACAAGTAAATAACTTTTTCTTATTCACTTTCTTCACGCCACTCATGATTTTATATACCTCTATCATATCCCCCCTTAGTCTCCTCTTTTCCAACCTGAAAGGTCCTAGTTTCTTTAATCTCTCCTCATATGGGACCCGTTTCAAACCCCTAAACAATTTAGTTGCCCTTCTCTGAACCTTTTCTAATGCCAGTATATCTTTTTTAAGATGAGGAGACCACATCTGTACTCAGTAGTCAAGATGTGGGCATACCATGGATTTATATAAGGGCAGTAAGATATTCTCTGTCTTATTCTCTATCCCTTTTTAAATGATTCCTAGCATCCTGTTTGCTTTTTTGGCTGATGCTGCACATTGCATGGACGTCTTCAGAGAACTATCCACAATGACTCCAAGATCTCTTTCCTGATTAATTGTGGCTAAATAAGCTCCCAACATATTGTATGTATAGTTGGGGTTATTTTTTCCAGTGTGCATTACTTTACATTTATCCACATTAAATTTCATTTGCCATTTTGTTGCCCAGTCACTTAGTTTGGTGAGATCTTTTTGAAGTTCTTCACAGTCTGCTTTGGTCTTAACTATCTTGAGCAGTTTAGTATTGTCTGCAAACTTTGCCACCTCACTGTTTACCACTTTCTCCAGATCATTTATGAATAAGTTGAATAGTATTCGTCCCATGACAGACCCTTGAGGGACCACACTAGTTACCTCTCTCCACTTGGAAAACTTACCATTTATTCCTACCCTTTGTTTCCTGTCTTTTAATCAGTTCTCAATCCATGAAAGGACATTCCCTTGACAACTTAATTTACGTAAGAGCCTTTGGTGAGGGACCTTGTCAAAGGCTTTCTGGAAATCTAAGTACACTATGTCCACTGGATCCCCCTTGTCCACATGTTTGTTGACCCCTTCAAAGAACTCTAAGGCTGCGTCTAGACTGGCAAGATTTTGCACAAAAGCAGCCGCTTTTGCGCAAAAACTTGCCAGCTGTCTACACTGGTCGCTTGAATGTTCTAATGTTCTAATGTAAGAATTCAGTGCTTCTTGCGTAAATACTTTGACACTCCCGCTCAGGGATAAGCCCTTTTGCACAAGAATGACCATTGGAGCTTTCTTGCGCAAAAGCGCACCTATACTGAGCATAGATGCTTTTGCGCAAAAGCACTTTTTGCGCAAAAGCATCTGTGCCAATCTAGACGCTCTTTTGCGGAAATACTTTTAACGGAAAAACGTTTCCATTAAAAGTATTTCCGCAAAATCATGCCAGTCTAGACGCAGCCTAATATATTAGTAAGACATGATTTCCCTTTACAGAAACCATGCTGACTTTTGCCCAACAAATTATGTTCTTCTTTGTGTCTGACAATTTTATTCTTTACTATTGTTTCAACTAATTTGCCTGGTACTGATGTTAGATTTACCAGTCTGTAATTGCTGGTGTCACCTCTAGAGCCCTTTTTAAATATTTGTGTTGCATTAGTTATCTTCTGGTCATTGGGTACAGAAGCTGATTTAAAGGATAGGTTACAAACCATAGTTAATAGTTCCGCAATATCACATTTGAGTTCTTTCAGAACTCTTGAGAGAATGTCATCTGGTACTGTGACTTGTTACTCTTAAGTTTATCAATTAATTCCAAAACCTCCTCTAATGACACTTCAATGTGTGACAATTCCTCAGATTTGTCACCTACAAAGGATGGGTCAGGTTTTGGAATCTCCCTAACATCCTCAGCCGTGAAGACTGAAGCAAAGAATTCATTTAGTTTCTCTGCAATGATTTTATCGTCTTTAAGTGCCCCTTTTGTATCTTGATCGTTCAGGAGCCCCACTGGTTGTTTAGCAAGCTTCCTGCTTCTGATGTACTTAAAAAACATTTTGTTGTTATGTTTTGAGTTTTTGGCTAGCTGTTCTTCAAACTCCTTTTTGGCTTTTCTTTATTACATTTTTACATTTAATTTGGCAGTTTATGCTCCATTCTATTTACCTCACTAGGATTTGACTTCCACTTTTTTAATTTAACAATGTTAACAATTTACATGTGTCCCTCATGCCTGGGGAGGAAAATGGACCTCTTAAGATTTTTTTTGTTTGTCTCTCTGTTTTGCAGTAAGGAATCTTAAGTTTCTGTATATAATTTTTTTTTCTGTTTTCAGGAGTGGTGAAGAGTGAGCTGTTAGGAGTGTAAAACATCAAATAAACAGGCATTAAAATTAGCAAGCTCTGTTCCAGCAAAATCTTTATACGGTGAATTTTTAAACTCGATACAATAGGATTAGAAGGAAACACTGACTCAATATACAAGCACTACTGCCATATTTTCAGGCTGTAATGAATCACTTAAAGATGTAAAGATTTACTATACCTTCACTATTAAGTCTCACTATATCCTGATCTTGTCAGATATTTGTCATTCTCAATTACATTTTTAATTTATAATTTACATGAGAATAAATCAAGCTGTTGGGAGGCACTCAGACTGTGTTTTGGTATAGAAAATTTAATGTTTTTAATTAATCATTTAATGTTTTAAATCCATTGTCTCCTTATCCAGCATCATCTCTGTTCCTGTTAGATCAAGGGCAAGTTTTATTACCACTTTAGTTCATGGTGTAATTAGCAGATTATCTTCTCTCCAATTCCTGACATTTTCCAACTGAGTCATCATGTAATTATGTAACTATTACATAATGTTGTGATATTTGTAGATGTAAAGTGTTGTGATATTTGTTTGGAATGTTAAATATAAATGTAAGTTACATACATACACATATAGCTTAGTCAGTGAGGTTATGTCTACACTAGCCCTTAGTTCGAACTAGGGTGGCTAATGTAGGCTTTCGAACTTGCAAATGAAGCCCGGGGTTTAAATATCCTGGGCTTCATTTGCATGTTCCTGGGCGGGCGCCATTTTTAAATCCCCTTAGTTCGAACTGACTGCCCGCGGCTACATGCTGCAGTCGGAAATTAATCCGAACTAAATCCTTACTTCTCCGGCAATGAGCTGTAATAGTTAATCCAAACTAAGGACTTAGTTCGAATTAACTTCTGACTGCCGCGTGTAGCCGTGGGCAGTCAGTTCGAACTAAGGGGATTTAAAAATGGCGCCCGCCTGGGAACATGCAAATGAAGCCCAGGATATTTAAATCCCGGGCTTCATTTGCAAGTTCGAATGCCTACGTTAGCCACCCTAGTTCGAACTAGGGAGCTAATGTAGACACACCCTCACATAGTAACACAAGATTGGCTGTAACTCCATTTGCTAGCATTTTAAAAAGTATTTAATGATTTAAAATAAACAAAATGAGTTCAAAGTTCTAGCAGTTGAGCTGCACTGGGAAGTTCAAGTGAATTCACATTCACTACCTGCCAAACCTGTCATCCTTTGGCTGCTGGCCCATAGTCCCTGGAGAGAGTGTTATTCTGCTTTCACTTAACTCCACCCCCAAAAAAATGTTGCTATGTTCACTCTTAAAAATTCTGTCTTGCTGGAGAATGAAAAGCAGAAGGAAATGATTAATCAAAAAAAAAATCAAGAAAGCTTAAAGCTTCGGGACATACCTTCTGTGAGTTCCCCCACCACGAGGGACTTAATTGTCTATATATAAAATAAAAGCTTTTGAGCTGCATAATGAAAACAGCTCTTTGAAGTTATGCTGATATTGTTGATACAGAAAGATAATCTCTTTTGAAACAAAATAATTTATATTGCCTATTTGTTATACAGTTTGATGAATGTCTCAAGTTTTAAACACTTGTTTTTATTTCCACACCAGAAATATTGGGTTTTGATTTCTCTGTGTTTGTCTGTGGAAAGTTAAACCAAATTACTAAGGGCTTGTCTATATGGGGACATTCAGGCCCTGCCTACATTACAAAATCCTAATCAGCCAAGCAGAGCACCCTAGTGTAAATGCAGAGTACGCTGAGTCGCTGACATGAGTTCTGCCATTATCAACACCATTCCCCTAGGTGACGTTAGCTACACCAGCAGAAGCCTTCTGGTTTTGGCAGAGTTGCATCTACAATGGGGCTTTTTTCAGCATAGCTATGACACTAGGGACCTCATTTAATCACACCCCCGACAGACACACCTATTAATATATTAATTAAGACCTGGCCTCGGGAATGTTTAACTCTAATTAACTACGTGTTAAGTAAATGTGGCTAAATCAAAGCATATTAAACCCCTGTGCAGATGCTCTTATTCTGATGTAAAGTGGCCTTAGGCCTATATTGGGGTAATTCCGTTGTTCAGGGGTAGGGAAGGTGCTGCAAAGCAGAGAAGGCCGTACAGAGAACACTCTACCAGTAGCTCTGTATACTGAGGGAAGTCCATCTTGAGTCCCTCAGCTGATCTCAAAAAATGAGGAGTAACGTTAGTTCAGACCAATGCATCCCGGAGCGCACTTCCTCGTTCAAATTAGCTGGTGAGCGGAATAGCGTGTGGGCGAGATTATGTTAATGAAGCACAGGATATTTAAATACCCTCTGCATTAGCAATTTCGGTTGCCTATATTTGCATCCCTAGTTCGAACTAGGAAGCAAATGTGGATGTACCCGGAGGGTATGTCTACACTACAAAGTTAGTTTGAACTAACGGACGTTAGTTTGAACTAACTTTCATAGGCGCTACACTAGCGCTCCGTTAGTTCGAATTTAATTCGAACTAACAGAGAGCTTAGTTCGAACTAGGAAAACCTCATTTTTCGAGGATTAAGCCTAGTTCGAACTAGCTAGTTCGAATTAAGGGCTGTGTAGCCCCTTAATTCAAACTAGTGGGAGGCTGGCCCTCCCCAGGTTTCCCTGGTGGCCACTCTGGCAAACACCAGGGAAACTCTTCTGCCCCCCTCCCGGCCCCGGATCCCTTAAAGGGGCACGGACTGGCTACGGTGCCCGTACCAGGTGCAAGCCTGCCAGCACCCAGCCAGCAGACCCTGCACCTGGCACAGCTCGAGCCACCCACCCGATGCCCCCCAGCCCTCCCCCTCTTCCCGGGACCAGGCTGGCGGCTCCCGGGAGCTTGCCCGGGACCGCAAGAGGCGGGCACCCGCCTGGACTAGTGCAGACATCGTGGACCTCGTCCATGATCTCCGCACTAGGCACAGGAAAGTGGCTGTCTAGGGCAGGAGAGCTGCCAGCCTGGCCACCCAGGAGCAGGTGTGCAAGAGAATCAAGGGGGTCCAGTGAGACCCCTGACCCTGAGCCCTGAGCTTACAATGGTCGTCCTGGGTCAGACCAAAGGTCCATCTAGCCCAGTAGCCTGTCTGCCGACAGCGGCTGACCCTAGGAACCCTGGAGAGGATGGACCGAAGACAGTGACCAAGCCATTTGTCTCGTGCCATCCCTCTCCAGCCTTCCACAAACCTTGGGCAGGGACACCACTCCTACCCCCTGGCTAATACCACTCCATGGACCCAGCCTCCATGACTTGATCTCACTTCCCTTTAAACTCTGTTCTAGTTGTAGCCTTCACAGCCTCCTGCAGCAAGGAGTTCCACAGGTTGACTCTTTGCTTTGTGAAGAACAACTTTCTGTTACTAGTTTGAAGCCTGCTACCCATTCCTTTCCTTTGGTGTCCTCTAGTCCTTCTTTATGGGAACTAATGAAGAACTTTTCTGTATGCACCCTCTCCACCCCACTCATGCTTTTAGAGACCTCTATCCTGTCCCCCCTCCGTCTCCTCTTTTCTAAGCTGAAAAGTCCCAGTCTCTTTAGCCTCTCTTCATATAGGACCTGTTCCCAACCCCTGATCATTTTAGTTGCCCTCCCCTCTCCCAGCCTCTCTCTTCCCCTCTCCCACCTCCTTTTCCCAGTCTCCCCCAGTTTTGTTCAATAAAGACAGATTCCATTTTGGAAGACACGTTATCTTTATTTTGTACATCAAGAAGAGGGGCTAGGGAAGGGTAAGTGGAAGGAGGTGAGGGAGGAATGGGGCACGAGCCCCCGATGGGGAGGACTGGGCTGGCTCTGCAGGCTTCTGGGGGTGGAAGCTCTCCTGCAGCCCCCCAATTGCCCCCTCTCCCCAGATGGCAGCCTGCGGCAAGTGCAGCCGGTCTGATGGCCGAGTGTTGTGATGTGCCCAGTGTGGGTAGTCCGGGCACTCCAAGCCAGGACTGCTTTGCAAGCGGGGCACCCCTGAGAACTGTCTGTCCGGGGTGGGGGTCGGGACCCTTTAAGCACAGCCCTCGGCTAGCCTGAGACAGCATCTCCACGCTCTAAGTTCTCCTCTGATGCCCTGACGGCACTGCTTCCGGCCATCCTTAACCCCGGTTCAGGGTCCACTTAATGTGGACATGCTAGTTCGAATTAGCAAAACGCTAATTCGAACTAGTTTTTTAGTCTGGATCCATTAGTTCGAATTAGCTTAGTTCGAATTAACTAATTTGAACTAAGTTAGTTCGAATTTACGTTGTAGTGTAGACATACCCTGAGTGTATAATCAACTAAAAATTTCTTAATGAATATTGATTATTTTGTATTGATGCTAAATCAATATGGAGTTGATGATATATTAAAGATACTTCTCTATGATTCACAGGGGTCTAAAGCATGCAGATACTATAAGAAATATAATCAATTTTAGATTATGTTCTATGTAGTACTGTGAACTGAAGAAAAAGACCTGGATGAAATTTTCCAGTCATATCCCTAATTTCATTTTCTTAATGTCATTAACTTGCAACTGCAGAGTGAGCTTTAGAGTCAAGGGGAGGGACAATGCATTCATTTTTTTATGCTTTACAATTTACTACACTTTTTTGATTGGATTGGGCTGGGAGAAAAGCGCAGGGCTGGGAAGAAGGGGGCACTGTGCAGAAATTGGGGCAAAGGGAGCACAATGCAGGGTTAGTGGTAAAGGGTGACCAGGCTGGGGGTGCAGGAGTTGGGGAGCCCATGGATACAGGAACGATGGGAGCAAGGCTGGATGGAAATGCGACTGGGTGCCAACTTGGGTGGTTTTCAAGGTGGGTGGATGCAGGGTCCTGCACCTTGTTAGTTATCCCTTGTTTTAGCTTTTTTTTCTTCCATGACAATTTAAATGATGTATATTTTGTTAGTAACTGGTGGGTGCCGTGGCAGCACACATCTGAACAAGTGCACATGTCATCAGTATTGGTGTTCTTACCATTTAGGAGGAGTTCTTGTACAAACAGACAAACAGATGCACAGACATACTCCTATATTTATTAGTGTTTCTGAGTTTTTATTTTCTAGCATTTTGTAGACACTCGGGGCTCATATGCAACTGGATCGCTCCAGTTCTAGGTTAGTACAACTCCACAGATACCTCTCAGTGGAGTTTGACTCACACAAAAAAAGAAGTAACAGAGGGGTGAATCAGAGTTTATTAATCTTTTTCTTAGCTTTGATTATTAATGAAGGACTCAAAAAGTGATTTAGAATTTACCCTGTAACCTCTGGTACAGGGGAGAGGAATATTCAAATAAATGGTCATAGTCCAGGGAGTTCTGTTGTGGTGAACTGAATATACTTCCTCCCTGCAGAGCTTCTTTGAAGCAAGGCCAAAGCCTCTACCAACCACACTGGGTATGTCAGATTTATGTAACTGAGTCACCCAGTTATGGCCACCTACCTGTGATGGTGTATAGAGAACTGCTCTGTATGTCAGCTTGGTGGCACATGCACACACAAACACACATGTGCACCTGCTCTGCATAGGCTTGTCACACCCAGCAACCATCCTCGGTTGGCTGCCTATCAGCCCATTGCTAATAGCACAAGAAAGAAACAGAATAATTTTGTTTACTAGAGAATTTTTCCTGCCCTTAGTGTACTACTCTCTAGCTTTCTCTGTTATTTTTGTATGTGCAGTCCTGTGAATTGACTACCAGTTATAAGGAAAGAGATTGCTTTCCCCTCCCAGTCCAGTCATCACCACAGTATCTAAAGCAGGGTCAAATAAAGTCAATGATCTCACTTCAGCATAGTGGTCCACTTCCTCTGACATGATATTAGGGGTTGCTCTTCCCCTCTGAGAGCAAACCCCTCTTTCCTGGTCTTCAGAGCCTGTGCAACCAGGCCAAAGTGTAGTCTACATATCTATTTCCAGAGTACTAGTGCAAACACTGAGCTAGGAGTCTCACTGCTGCAGGCTGCAAAGATATACTCTAAATGCCTATGCCTTAATCGGGCACTAGCCGAAGGACTTGAACAGCTTGTCTCTCCTCTAAGTTACTACAATTTAAATTAGGAAAGCCTCCACTGAGATTCGTCATTGTGAAAAGAGAAACAAGCTCTACTTCTTGCCAAGAAACATTATACTCATTTGGCTTCAATTAGTTTGAAATGACTCAGATGTGAGTGGTGACCAATCGGGTTTTCCTTCCTGCACAAATATGGAAATCTTAAAGGTGCAGCTTGGTTTTTTTGCAGTTACAATGCAGACTGATCTGTATTTCATTTCAGCAGCTCAGTTGGCAGGAAACACATTCTGAAGCAAGCAAGCAAGCACAAATGTCTGCTCAAGAAAACAAAACTGGCAGGATACTGGAAATGTAATTGAACGACTCTGATGTTGAGCATTTGCTATTGTACATAAGTAAGCCTATTACCAAAGCCATTTCAGAAGCAGTTAAGAAACTGCAAGATGTTTAATTGCCTCTGATATTTCCCAACTTTTGGGGTGAGAAGGAAAGTGAAGATATTTCCAATGAAGAAAAGCAGACTGGTTGTGAAAACTAATTAACATCTTGGTGATAAACCTACTCCTATCAGCTAACTCCAAAGAAGAGACAATATATTCAGAAAATCTTGTTCACGAGGAACTAGTTCAGCATTCTCTATAGGGAGGAGTGGTAGGATTTGTGGATCCAGGGAAGGAGTTATTTCCATGGAACCAGAAGAAGCCTGAGGCTCTATAGAATGCTAAGTCTCATCCATGGATCCTGGGAGATCTCTCTGCCATGCTGCTACTCTGCCTGCCTTCTAAGTATCACTCCCTCAGGAAACACAGCCCCTATGGTGGTGACGCTGTCCTTGGCTCCTTACCTATGAAGTAACTCTTCTCTCCAAGACAGAAGAGAGGCATGAAGACGAAAGGAAAGCTTTTGTTAATGCCACATGGAATGCCCTGCACCTATATGATAATTTAGTGGCTACTTAATTCTAGTGCCCTGAACTTTGGGTATGTCTACACTACAAAGTTAATTTGAAATAACAGCCGTTTTTTCAAATTCACTTTAATAGCGTCTATACTTGCAAACCGCTATTTCGAATTTAATACGAAATAGCAGAGCACTTAATTCGAATTTGGTAAACCTCATTCTATGAGGAGTAATGCCAAATTCGAAATAGCTATTTCGAATTAAGTGCTGTCTAGACACTTAATTCGAATTAGCTGATCTCCAGCCCTTCCCAGTTTCCCCTGGTGGCCACTCTGGGCACAAGCAGGAAAACTCCTCTCCTCTCCCCCAGCCCCAGAGCCCTTAAAGGGGTAGAGTCTGGCCACTTGGCATGTGCCAGAGCCAGGCCTGCCAGCAGCCACCGCCCCTCACCCAGTGGCCACACAATGGCAGCCAGTGGCAGCCAGCCGTCCTCTACCCACACCCCCAGCACCCAGGGGCCAGCCAGGGGCCGTAGATGGCGCGCACCCTCGTGGACTAGTGTGGAGATTGTGAACCTCCTTGAGGTTTGTGGGGAGGCCCTCAATGTCCATGATCTCTACACTAGGCAGAGGAATGTGGCCATCTACGGCCACATAGCAGCCACCATGGCCAGAAAGAGCCACAGGCACACGCAGGAGCAGGTGCGCCTCAAAGTGAAGGAGCTGCGGCAGGCGTACGCCAGGGCCACCGGGGCGGTGCTGCAGCAGGGGCTGACACCTGCCCCTACTTCCCCACCCTTGACCACTTCCTGGGGTGTGGGACAGCCCGCACCACCATGGGGGGCAGCGAGCCAGGACTAGAGGGTCCTGACCTGGGCGCAGCAGAGGGTACATCACCGAGGGTGCCACGCCAGCAGGACCCCCAAGCTGTCCCAGCACCAGAGTCAGCAGGGTCATCCAGGGAGGCCACACCAGGTAAATGCCATCACTGACCCCTACCCGGGGGTGGGGGCGGGGCAGGGCAGGGAGAGAGACCAGGGACCGCACTCACGGCCCTTGCCTATCACACAGCAATCTGTGCACATGCGAGCACATGCCATGCCACCCTTGGGCAGGTGGCTCCAGCTGTGTGACACCCAGAGGCTGTGGCCTGATAGGCACACGTGTGTGTGAAGAGACCTGACACACTCCTGACCCCGGGGCGGGACCCAGCAGGAGGCCCTCCCTTCACACACCCCCTCTACACAGAGACAGGGGACATCTCCCCACCACCACCTCAGCTGTACTATACACAGCAGAGGGCTATGGGTGCGTTCTCAGGGCACCTCCCACTCCCGGGAACAGCTGGACATTCCAAACATGGCCTTTGGGCAAGCACAACGGCTCTGACGGTGCAGGGCACAGTCATCCACACCTCACAGAGGGTGGCTGGGCTTCACCCACTGTGTCCCCAGGGAGAACTGACTGTTTCTCTTCTTTCTCCACAGCCGCACCACCTGTACGTGCAGAGTGCACCACCCTGCCCGGGACATGCTCCCACACCCGAGGGCTCCACAGGACCACCACAACACTGCAGGGGTACCACGAGTAGCACCTGGGGGCCCTGCAAGCCCAGACCCGCATCATGGAGCAGCAGGCGTAGAACGGGAGTTCCAGCAGGAGCTGCTTGCCCAAGGTCATGCCATCTGTGCCCATCTGCAGACCCTGGTGCAGAGCATGCTGCCTCATGCCACTCCCGCGCCTGCTGCCTCCCAGCTCCCGCTTCTCCTCCCACTCCTTCTCCCCCTCCCGCCTCTCCCACCTCAACCTCCACACCCTTCTCCCCATTCCCCTGTGATGCCGAGGTCCTTGCACCCGCCATGCTGGGAGACATGTGGCCCAGTGAGACCCCCACCCCTGAGCCCTGAGCTTCCCCTCCCCCTTCTTTCCCTTGCTTCCCCCTTCCAGCTCCCTCCTCCCAGTTTTCCCTCTCCCCTCTCCCATCCTCTCTCCTGCCCTCTCCCACCTCCTTTCCCCAGTCTCCCCAGAGGTTCATCCCGCCCCCAGCTGCATTAAATAAACAGAGTTTTTAGTTTTGAAAATACGTGTATTTTATTTGACATCAGGAAGGGGGTCTAGGGAGGGGTAAGTGGAAGGACGTGAAGGAGGAATGAGGCACAAGCCCCCAGTGGGGCAGACCACGGAGACTGTTAGTGCCCCTCGGGGCGGACGCTCTCCCGCAGGGCCTCCTGGATACTGACAGCCCCCCGATGGACCTCCTGGATGGCAGCCTGCAGAAAGTGCATCCAGGCTGGTGGCAGCGTGTCCACAAGATGCACCAGAGTGCCCAGGGGCAGCTCTGTCTCCATGTTGCAGAGTGCTGTGGTGTCCCGAGTGAGGGCAACCAGAGCACTCTGAGACACAAATGCGTTGCTGTCCCTCATTGAGGTAGACAAGCAAGCAGAGACATCTGAGAACTGGCTGTCCGGGATGGGGGGTAGGGTCCCTTTAAGCACGGACCTCAGATAGCCTCAAGCAGCAGCCCCACACAGGAGGTCCTGACCTGGTGCTCTGCCGGAACTGGTTCTAGCCAGCCTTAACTCCAATTCAGAGTTTACTCAGTGTGGATGCGCTATTTCGAAATAGCAAAATGCTATTTTGAAATGCATTTTTTGTGTAGATGTGTTAATTCGAATTAGCTTAATTTGAATTAACTATTTCTAATTAAGTTAACTCAAATTAACGCTACAGTGTAGACATACTCATAGAGAGTTCCTTTAGTTAATGTTGCCACATACTTTCCAGTCTTTGGATTACTGATCATTTATACTAGAGATATTACTGATGCTTTTTTCCTACAAGAGGAAGGAAGCACTGAAATTTGCTGTTATGATCACTAAAACTAAACTCTAATATCTTTGCAACTCTCTTGTTTTTCCAAGATGTGAAAGTTCTAGCTATTGCACAGCTATTGCACAGTAGATCAAGCAAGGTAATTAATTTAGAGTTGTAAGAATTCACATATCTATGTTTGTACTGAGAACGGGCTTGTCAAATTGTAGTTTTTTTATTGATCATAGTTTTTTCAAAAGACTACTCCATTCATACTGCTAGCAGTATGTAAAACTGTACATATAAAAAAGAGTAAGATGAAGTTGATGAAATTCAAGATGCTGAAATACATATATGGTATTAGGCAACATTACAAATACAGCATTTAATATTTAGCAGACTTGTACATGTGTGCCTATTGTGACAACTGATTTGGGTTTATTCTGTGTATGGTTTGTGGCTAAGCATTGCAGAGAAAGTAACAATAAGGTAATGTGTGCTTTCCCTATCCCAGCCTAAATTTGGAAATTCATGAAGTGAATGAAGATCCCAATACATTAGCTCAGCCTTAGAAACATAGACACATAAGACTAAAAGGGAGGTCCCTTTTATAGATCATGTAGTCCAGTCTTCTGCACTCAGGCAAGACTGAGTTATGCAGCATTTCCATTTGTTTTGTGGCATGCATCGTGTAGTAACGGTCACATTGAACATGAAAAGATAACTACATTTCACATGTGGTCTTGTGCTAACACTGCTTTAAACAAACAAAACTACTACAGATTGAGCCTCTCTAGTCTGGCACTTTCTGGTCCAGAAACATCTGTGATCCAGCATGATTTTAGTTAGCTGGGTGTCCACTTATCATGGGGGAGGCCAGATTTCCCACTGTCCCATAAAATTTGTTTACAGCCACCAGTCCTGGCTCTCAATGTTCTGTGCTGCTATTTAGCTCTAATTTGCCTTCTAAGAGCCCAGTAAGCAGTGGAAGTATTGGTAATGCTGCTAGACAATATTGACCTCCCATGGTCCAGCAAATTCTCTGGTTCGGCACCAGTCAGGTCCTGAGGGTGCCAGACTACAGAGGTTCAACCTGTATTGACAACAGCTTTGCATAAAAGACTGAAGCACTTGGGCCGGTTGATTTTTTTGAAAAAATATCCTTTACAGATTTCAAAATAAGAGTTGTGCTCATTTGATTGTATGACCTGAATCCCCTGTTTAAGGGGATAGAAGACATCTGCAGCAGTTAAGGCTAGTGAACAGTAAAACTGTTGCTTGTTGGAAGAGCATGAAAATTCCTTGATTCTGATCATGTTCTACTGGCTTCTGAATTATCAGCTCTCCCTTCCTCACCTTATTAGCTGTGTTCATGCCTGGTCCTGGGGGTTCTAGTAGCACAATCCTTAACTGATAGGCCTGTGACACCCAGCTTTTTTGGGGGAGGAAATGCCTGTTTAGTTTGATTTTTAAAAGAAAACGTGGTAAGTTACATTTGTATAAGGGAATTGAGAAAAATCTTACTTCATACTACACAGGTTGTCAACAGGCCAGCTGTCACCTAGGCACACCCTCAGGGTGGCCCTATAAGTGGTGCCTATCTTGATTTCTCTTTTCTAATGTCCCCCAGAACTTCACACAGGCTTTGTAGGGTTAATTATAGAAGTCCCATCCCCATAATCCAGAATGTCCCAGCATAGTCCAGATAGTACCTTCACACTTTCAATTCCCAACCAGGGCCGGCTTTAGGCCGATTCCCTCAATTTCCCCGAATTGGGCCCCGTGCCTAAGAGGGAGGCTCCGCGTCTAAGAGGGCCCTGCTCTCAGGCGCGCGGCGCATGCGTGGCCCCCGCTTTGGACGCGTGGTGCATGTGCGGTGCTTCCCCAGGTGTGCAGTGCATGCGTGACCCTGCCCCCACGAATTGGGCCCCGCACTTGCTAAAGCCGACGCTGTTCCCAACAGCCTATCCACACACCAAGTACAGCACCAGAATTTCTTACTGGAGAATTGGAGCTGGCAGTTGGGTATCTCACACCACACTTCATCCCCAACCCTCTAGCTGGGATGCCTAGGGGTCAGTGAGCTGTCTGCACATGGACACAAGTGATCATGGTAAATTTTTTTGAAGTCTGTGGTAATTTTTAAAAAATTTGAATGACTGAATGATGTAACCCTCACCCAAATGCCTGTCACAAAGGCTATATCTAGACTACAGAGCTTTTCTGGGATACAAAAACTCCGCTGCATTCAGGGAACATGTCTGCTCTTCTGACATTTTTTGCAGAAGAGCAGACGCACTCTTAAAGAAGCCCTGTCTTCCTCATGCCACAAGGAAGAAGGGCTCTTCCAAAAGAGGAGGTTTTTCTGAAATTTGGCCAAGTGTAGATGAGCCAAATTTTGGAAAAGTCTCTTCCAACAAAACTATCAGAAAATGGTACGCAAATTGCAGAGCGCTATTTGTGTACCTTTTTCCAATAAAAAGTGGCAGGGGTAGACATAGCCGAAGTATGGTAATTTTGTCAAGTGCCAACCCCTACTTATCCCTCCATCATTCTGCAGGCCTCTGACTCAGATCCAGCAGATATTTCCCTCAGTTTCTCACAACCTTCAGCTGACTCTGGCTTGGGGACTTTTGTAGGTGATGCTCCTGATTGTATTCTGCTTACACCAATCTGATCTGGCTCCACTGCTAAATGAGGTACCACTCCGTCCTTCCAGGACATCCCCTCTCTCAACTCACTTTTGTTCTTCTGAGCACACTCAGTAATTCCTAAGATACCCTTATATGTCCTCTATCCCCAGATCTGGACAGTCTTTCTTGCCTCTGGGCCAACTCTCATTTTTAAGACCCAAGAGCTACCCCACCCTCCTCATTAAACCAAAACTAGGGCACTCCTGAAATGGAACAGGCGAGCTGAGCTCACTTGCACTTAAGAGGCCAGTTAGTGTTTTGTCTCATCAACATTTTCTTTATCATTTTAGTATGCACCAAATGTTATGAGTTCCACCAATTGGAGCACTAATTCTGTTGAGTAGGATTTGTTTTCCTTTTTTTGCAGGCTACCTGATATCAGGTAATACAGTGAGCAGATTGCAAAACCTTTTCATGAAAGAGAGGAGAGCAGACATGTTTATTGCATTTGAATGAGATTTCCTGTCTTCTGATATCCTGCAGGTATGCTCCATAAAAGCTATTTAACATCTAAAGGCTTCTCAGGGTTAAGTATAGTCTTATTATGAATAAATAAATAAACCCATCTGGATCAGTGTCAGTATAAATTATGCAATCACAAGTGTTGAATGCTAAATTCTTTTTGTTTGTTTCCATCATAATCTGTACAGAAAGGAAATCTGAAGAGAGCTGTTTTAAAGTGAGTGTGGATACAGAAATGTTCAGCAAATTGTCAGTAGTTGGCACTAGAACACAATAGCAACTGTGAAGATAAATTAAAATATAAAAATACACCTGGCCTTTCCTCATTATCCAGTGTTCTAGCTACTAAAGCTGAATTATACAAGAAAGTTGACTTACAATATTCAGGTGATGAAAACATGTTTTGCTATTGATTTTTGTCCTACAGAACATGCAGTGAAGGGATCACCAATGCTTTAGTGAAGTTATGCTCTCCTGACATGAATTTCCATAGCTGACCAACTAAGGGCCTGCACAGACAGGGATACTCGAGAATGTGCAAATTTTAAGTATATTAAGCCATTGTGCGGTTGTCTCATTCAGAACTGAAGTGGACTTACTTCACTTAAGTTTAAATCAGCAGTGTCTTGTCTACACTTATAAGCATTGCTGCAGCAGTGCAACTGCAGTTGTGTACCTGTGCTCTTCCAGCATTTAAACTATGTACACACCAGAGCCCACGTTGGTTTTAGTTCTGTTGCTCAGGAGTGTAAATAAGCCACCTCTCTGAGTGACATATATTACTGTCACAGCCCACACCCATGCTTTATGAAAATTGGCTTATGAATATATGCATAATTCAAAGATGCTTTAGACAAAATACTTCATGTAACCTATCAACTTTCATGTTACAGTTGTCTGTATCATTTTTGTGCATGTATCATTCTTGTACGTAAGGTTGCCAGGTGTCCGGTTTTTGCCCATACAGTCCAGAAATTGCATCTTCTGGCTGTTAAAAACCCACAGAGAATACCTGTTTCTCTTGTACAGAAAGCCAGCGGGGCCATTTTTCCCTTGGCACGTGCAGAACGTGCGAGAATTTAAAGGCGCAGTGTCCTTTTTTTTCTCTCTCAACATGTTCGGTCTCCTCCAGAGTGTTTTGGTTTTTGTTTTTTTGTCATTTTTTCCCCCACCGTGTTCGGGATTTTTTGTGAAGGTTTTTGGCAAGCCAACTTGTATGCAAAGTTAGAAATATGCAGTGTGGACCTATTTATAGTTATAAATGGGATAATGAGGGCAACCACTGATGCTCTGGAAACTTAATGGCTTGGTGATTAGTTACCCATGAATAGCTTTGTTTGTCCTTGTAATGGATAGGTGGAATGCTGGCCAGCCATCTGTGACTAAAGGTTTAAAATCACAAAGCTAAGGGGTGCTAGCAGGGATCCAGAAGAACCCATGAAATATGGTGCTGAAATATGAATGGTAAAGATTACCTGCTTGCCATTTCTCTTTGTGTGTTTTTTAAACCAGGAGTTGAGAGAGACAGGATGATTTAAATCCAAATAGGACTACCATGCCTCAAGGAGTGCTGGGCATAGAAATGAACTGGACTGTGAAGGGATCATGAGTAAATAGGGGAAAATATATATTTAGTTGTGACCAGGTTATTTTCTTCATTTTGGTTGTTTGGTTACGCTTCGGTGTGTGAGATCCCTGTGCCTTCCTTCTGCATTCGCCAAATCTAAGCTGCAACCCAAAGAGACTCTGTTTCTTAGTGTTTTAATCTGTTATTTTCTCAGTTGCTCTGTAACACCTAGCAACCAAGTATGCTTTATCATATATATCTTTTTGTTTTGTTAATAAAATCACCTTTTTTAAGGTGGTAATTTGATTCTTATGTCCTGAAAAGTAACAGGTCTGTGTATGTGCCTGCCTAGACTGAGAGGTCAGCTATCAGAGTCTATGTGTAGACTGTGAAGGGTATGCATGTGTTCATTTTAAACAAAATGTGGTTTGGAAAGTAGGTATGCATAAAGAAGCATGCTGTGGCTCACCACCCTAGGAACAGTCTAGAAAAGGCCAAGGGAAGGGGGGTGAACTCAACATGTGGAGTGGAGAAGTACAAGCATGTGACAAACAAAGCTATATATGGAAAGGTTGAATCTGATTGGTTTAGAAGTTTGTTATATACCTTGTTATGTAACCTGTTATGTAACTGCCATATGCTATAAAACAGCAAGGGGAGGGGCTCCTTGCTCGAGGGGCTCTGGCTGATTTTAGTACCAGTGGCTCTCCCTTTGTACACATTGAATAAAGTCTTGTTGAATTGAATTGAAGTATGGAAGACCCTTGATTCTGCCCAGCACCTGACTCTCTGGGAACCACAAAATCCCAACAACTGCAAGCTCCTTTCGGAAGAAGATTTTTCAGAAGAGATTTTACGGAAAATCTTATTTAGAAAGACAGCGTCCAGACAGCAAAAGCGCAATGAAAAAGCGATGTGCTTTTTCGAAAGATAGCGTCCACATTGATTAGACACTATCTTACATTTAAGTTGTGATTAGTATGGACAGAGTGGCCCCCAGGGCACCTGTATTATTTTCTGGAGGCCTCTTCCTTCAAAAGAACTCCCTCTTCTGCATCCACACATGCTTTTTTCCAGAAAAGTTTTTTCAGAAAAGGATTCTTCCTCATAGAAAGAGGTTTATCAGTATTGGAAAAACCCTTCCATTCTTTCAACTTTCTGTTGAAAGAGCACAATAGTAGTGTGGACATAAGTATAGTTTTTCCAGAAAAACTTTGTGGTGTAGATATACCCAGAGATTGCAGTTTGTTTCCTGTGTTTTCTTCTTTTTTCAAGTTCTCTTGAAAGTGAGTTTGGGATACTCCTTGGGAAGAAGTTCAAGTGTTTCTTCCTGGTTTTCAGGATTTTAATTCACTTGATGGTGACAGCCTATCTCCCAGGGCCAGTAAATCTTGACTCTGGGGAGTAAGAAGAGCCTATAAAGGCAAGGTATTGTTGAGGTCTCTTGCAGTTTCCCAACTTCTGCACTCAGGGTGCCAGAGTAGGGAACAGTCCTGACAATCCTCTAAGCCCAAATTGTGGTTGGTTCTAGAAGACACTGTGGTCAGGCCACCTGATGCTAAAATCCATTTTATATCTGGTACCTTTCCCCTCAAGGTGTGAAAATTTTGAACTGAACACAAAGGGCAAAAAGGGATATAAGAGGAAGAAAAACAAACAGTGGGAGCAGTTGGCAGATGCCAGGAGACCCGCCTCTTACTATATAAGATGCTTGCTGGAAACATCTAAGAATGAACAGGGGAATGGATTGGGTCCAACATATGAGGCTGCTTAGCTTGTGAAAGAGATGTTTAGAATAACAGTTCAGGATAAGAATTTGCATTAAACAAGTTTCCTATGGTATGTCTACACTAGCTCGCTAATGCTATTCTGTAAGGGTATGTCTACACTAGCTTGTTAATTCGAGCTAGGTAGGCAAATCAGGCAACCAGAGTTGCAAATGAAGCCCGGGATTTAAATATCCTGGGCTTTATTTGCATGCTCTTGTCCAGCGGCCATTTTTAAATCCCCTTTAGTTCGAATGAACTGCCCGTGGCTACACGCGGCAGTTTAAAGTTAATCTGAACTAAGTCCTTAGTTCGGATTAAATGTCACTCCTTGTGGAATGGGGAGTAACAGTTATTTAAATCCCGGGCTTCATTTGCAACTCCGGTTGCCTGATTTGCCTACCTAGCTCGAATTAACAAGCTAGTGTAGACATAGCCTTATAGAATAGCATTAGCTAGCATGTTTTGTTTATTTTAACTGATTAACTTACTGTGATCTGACTGTTCTCACTTGCAACCACTTAAATACTGCTTTTTGTACTTAATAAAAGACTTCTGCTTATTATCAAGCCCAGTGTAAATAATTGTTATTTGGGGGCAGGAGCAACCACTGTACATATCTCCCTTTCACTGATTGAAAAAGAAGGCAGACCTTATGAGATTTCTCTGTGTAAAACTTTTACACAGATTAAGATAGATTTATCTGAGGTTTTGATCCTTTTGGGGGGTTGGTTTCCAAGCTTCTGAGCCCTTGTAGCTGAGCCGCCCGTTGCTGAAGTGGTTCAGTGTCTGTGTTGCTCTGCAAAGGGTGACAAATGGCCCCACCCTACCTCCATGCCAAAGACCCCTACTTCGGCATCTCAGGGGTTATCCCTGAGTGGACTGAGCCAGCAGGAGGAAATCATGGATGAGGGTGCCAAGGAATGGGCTGGAAGTAGCAAGTCTGGCTGGGAGGTTGGGTGTTGGAGCAGGCTGAGGTTGGGGGCTGTGAGTGGGAAGGAAGGTACAGGAATCAGCTGAGGGTGAAAGTCTGGGCAGGGAGGAGGTGGGAAGTCACTTATCTGCCTTTGCACACCTCACTGCTCTCAGGCACTTCCCCCTCCTGCTCCCATTGGCCAGGATTGCAGCCAATGGGAACAGTGGGAAAAGCCTCCAGGTGAGTGGTTTCCTGCCCTGCCATTCCCCCAGGCAGGTGGAGACACTTCCTGCCCCTGTGATCCAGACCTGGCCCGCAAGGTTTGGGGCTTCCTCCCCTCACAGCCAGAAACTAGCACTGGCATTCCAACCTTGTGGGGAAGGAAGGAGTGCGGGGCTAGAAAAATAGTACAGGCTCCCAACTGCAGGCCCCACACTTAGAGAATCACTGTACTATTATAATGTTAGAATGTTTTATATTATATAACATATTTTAATATGTGCATATAAATATGTATGTTATATATATTATATGCTATATTATTATGCTGTCTACATTAATATTATGCCAGTTTGTCCAATTAATTTTTACTTAGGTTCTGATAAATAACTGGTCACATTGCTTGACGAATTCCAAATCAAATTATATATTTGTAAAATGATAGTTACAATAACATTTGTAATTGGCAAACACGCTGATATTTATGATAGACTTTTATAAAGATTGAACCACGACTGATTTTATAAGGATGCACTCAAAAGGGTTAAACCTTAATTATACACTGAGTATAACTGGAGGGGTACCACAAAATTTATTATTAATATTTATATCATTGTTATGCAAATGTTTTGTGTGCACAAAAATAAATTGTTGTTGCAACAAAAAAACCTCCACAAAACATACTGTGGTCACATGACACAAAACACAGAACACACAAACAAGTTATTTCAGCATATCCACAAACCAAACCCTCAATGGACCAAACATTGTTGTTCAGAGCAGGTCCTGGAAACCTAAGGGTTGAAAGCATTAACCATTCCAGATTTACTTGTTGGTTTACTTCATCTGTAAAACAAGTCTAATAAATTAATTAAGAGATGAATATGTTTCCTTTCATCTTTAAACTCTAGATTAATCTACACAGGTGAGTGGGCAACTCTTAGATCACCTGAATCTGTTTCAGATTCAAATTAAAGCCAGACAGTTGAGAAGGTCAGCATAAGCTATCCAGTGTAGCATAAGCTATCCTCAGACCTATACATTAGAGCATAGATTCATAGAATAAAACACATTTAATGTTACCAAGCTTTAACTGTTAAAAGGCCCTATGATGGAGCCTTATCTGCTGAAAGATCCTCATTCTCTGGGCACCATTTTAAAGGTGTCATCATGTACCAAAAGATCTGTTCAAGTACTGATTGGACAATCTAGGAAGCTATTAAATCAGTGGATAATGACACATCATAAAAAAATATTTCTGTCTCGATATGAATTGTTAGTATCCTTTAAGTAGTAGTAGTTTCTTTGATGTTGTCTTTTTAATGTATAGGATGCTGGTCACATGGTTTCACATGACAAGCCAGAATATCTTCTCTGCTTTGTATTATACTTTTATTCTTTTATTCTTCACTTTGTTTAATATTTTACTTCATTTGTTTAGGCTACGTAAAAGGGGAAGTTGCAAGAAATAAGTTGAATTATTTGCATGGGTGTTGGGGGGCAAATTAAAATGTGTAACAATAATAGATTGTGGGTAGCAAAGGTAGCTGCATTTTCCTATGATATTTCCTGTGTGAAACAAAAAGATTATTCGTTGCTGGTTTCTGTGAAATCACAACTAATTCAACACCTATTTTTGGAATCATGATGCATAGCAACTAATTTAGACTGAAAAGTTTGTGGCTGCAATTGACCAGTTCCAATATGTAAGTAACAATACTAATATTTGAATTTTACCTGATGGTATTATCCTCATTTCCTTTCCTACTGCCTCTCACAAGTTTGTGAGGGGGAGCAGGTTGCAGGAAGCAAGAGTTTGCTTTACTTCTACACTAACACTAGATGTAGCCCAACAAATCCAAAGGGATAGATTTCAACTTTTTAAGGGGATTAGTTTTAATATTGTTCTGGAAAAAGCAATTTGCTTTGCCCACTTCCTCTTTTCTCCAAAATGCTCAGATGCATTTCTCCTATGAGTGTAATTTATTTAGTTAGTTAGTTTACTGTGATCTGATAGCTGCTAGTCAAAGATTCAGTGACCTTTTGCTTTCTGTTGACTTAGAAATCATAAATTAAAAGTACAGTATCTGACAGAGTATGAAATTTGGATTATAGTCTCAATGATTAGGATGGCTGAATCTTTGGTATCTTCTGGTAAATATTTTTTTCCTTAGTGATTAAGAAATTACTTAGTTGTGACCTACCAAGCAGCAAGGGGGAAGCTGCAGGGAAACAGATCTGGTCACTGCCTGGGAGAATTGAGGGGACTGAAATAAGGTATCTTAAACCATATAAGCTCTGAGGGTATGTCTACACTAGCCACCCTCGTTCGAACTAGGGTGGTTAATGTAGGCAACCAGAGTTGCAAATGAAGCCCGGGATTTGAATTTCCCGGGCTTCATTTGCATATCGCCGGGCGCCGCCATTTTTAAATGTCCGCTAGTTCGGACTCTGTGCCCGCGGCTACATGCGGCACAAACTAGGTAGTTCGGACTAGGCTTTCTAGTCCGAACTACCGGTACTCCTCGTTACTACAGCCTTTTGGTGGCAGTTAATACATAAATTGATCAACTTCCCCCACCACCTTGGAGTGTGGATCATCAGATCCGGATGTAACTGCTCTTTTATCTTTATTTGGTACTGTACTATTATCACAATTCAATTTACAAAGCCCCCTTAACACGTGTCTAAAGGAATTTCCTTCTTGCAAGATTCTAACCTCAGTGACTAGTCAATAACACCCAAGAATGATGCCCTCAGAATGCAATGAGGGATCCTTCCATAATTACATTTACAATATCCCAATTACAATATCCCTGGAAGTACTTACTCACAAGATATGCCAAATTAGTATGATGGTCAAGACCTCAAATGTTCCTTTTATATCTCTACCTACTATTTTCCCCTGGAGGACATATTCCTCTCTTGATTGTACTAAAGAAACAGAAAGAAAACAGCTGAGGAGAGAGAAAGTTCCTGGTGAGATGTACAGTATTTCTGATTGACATCAGATTCTGACTGAAATCGGTTGAATTTCATCTTGGATTTATACTAGAGTTTCCTAATCCTTGGTGAAATGTTGTTCCTGTGCACCTCACAGTGTCCCATCTGGGATGCCAAATCTGTTGCCTGATCTTAGATTACTTAAGGTTACTTATGAATTTCCAGTTATTACCTTTAGGGTTGACAGGTTGTTTGTCCCAGAATCAGGCCCACTATTTTATTATTGTATGATTGGGAACCCTGATGTACACAGTTGCAACACACATTATAGGAACTCTTATATATTTACAAATATAGAATACAGAATCATGGCACAACAGCAATAGAGTTATGTTTCTTTTTATTACTGTTTATGTTCTTGAGCCTTCAGGGGTTCATGCTTTCTCTGCAAACATGAGGCCTGGAAAAGTCCATTTAATAAAAGTAAACTGAAGTCCTCCCATAATCAGGAGCTTTATTTTTAATATTCAAAATAAAAGAGTGAGGGCTGGGAACACTGAATACTCCTCAGTCAGATGCTTGAATATGTAAATAAAGTGTATACTTTAGCCCTGAAGATCAGCAAACTGGCTGGAATAGAAGAGGGAGTTAATTTCATAATTAAAGACTGTTACGGCAACCTCCATGGTATTCTTCAGAGTTAACCTACCCATTCCTTGCTCCCTGTGTTCAAATCTAGAGACTGTTAGCAAAAATGCCTCCAGATGCCCTAATGGCATCTAGGAGAGTGTCACATAAAGAGCTGAGGCTAATTTAGGGAGCTAAATTGATAGCTTTGAGATCCTCAGATGGAAGAAGATGTAAGCACAGACTATAATGGTTTTTAATTATGCTATGCTGACACCCTCTAAAAGCCTGGAATCTTTGAATCAGTCATCTTCATGTCTTTCCATTGTCCCATCATCTGCCCTCTTAGTTCCTTATGATTCAGACCAACTTCCTGTTTATGTATCATTGTTAGCATCTGTTTCCTTCCCCTGACCCGCAAAAACTAATGTTCATGTTCAGAGGATATCTGTACTCCCTAATCCAGGTCCTCCATGAGGTATTCTGACTCCTCCTCTCATGTTCAGCAAGCTGTGGATGACCTATGATGCAAAAAGATCTCAAACAGCATAGAGTCCCTTCTAATTAACTTTTAGAGTCAATCTCTCCTTTGTCTCCATGAACTTCACACTAGACTTAAAACAAGAGGTAGATACCTTTTTGGAAGAGCCAGTGATAAATTCTGTGTGTATCAACCCTTTCTGGAGAGGCCATTGAGGCCAATTAGACAAGGGGCTTTTTGTCCTTCGAGCTATTCAGCAGATATGCTTGTTCCTACTGAGCAAGCTGACAATATTCTAAAGATCTTAGGGCCATCACAAATGATCTCTTGAATGACTTTTCCTGTGCACTATCTCCAGCCATCAATAGGCTTTGACTGAAAGCGCCTCATAGGTTTACACAGGGTCCTAGTCCCTTTCAGAACTCCTTCTTTCTGTACCTTTCTGTTTTCCTCAGTAAGGCTACGTCTAGACTACATGGCTCCGTCAACAGAGCCATGTAAAATAGTTTATTCGGCATCATCAAAGAAGCAGGGATTTAAATAATCCCCGCTTCATTAAAATAAAATTGACCGCCACGCTATGCCAATGATCAGCTGATCCGGCAGAGCACGGCAGTCTAGACGTGGTGCAGTTGACAAGGGAAGCCTTTGTAGACTGCTCCGGTAAACCTCGTTTAAATCCCTGCTTCTTTGATGATGCCGAATAAACTATTTTACATGGCTCCATCGACGGAGCCATGTAGTCTAGACGTAGCCTAAGATTTGACAAAAGGTGTATTTTTATCTCTAGCCATTTCATTTACCCTGTGGTTTAGCTTGATGGCATTTTTTTTTTAATTTGAAGGAATTGTCACAGGGTATTCAAACCCCAAATTGCAGAACAAGAACAGGTGCTAGGATTCTCAGCAGAAGTAGCCTAATGACCCCTTTCCTATTACTATTGGTACTAAGTAGAGCTGCAAAATTGATCCAATTCTATGCAGCAACTCTTGATGACTCTACCAAAGACCTGAATGCCAATATTCAATGCTCTGAAAAGTAATTCAATTTGAGCAGACAGTAATCTTCTATGTCCTTGAGGCAATTGTTCATAGCTGCAATATGCTGATGGCTATGCTCCAGAGGCATATACTCAAGAACAGATACAATTGATTATGGACAGATTTGTAGGGTCTGCAAAAAAGGTACAGGGTAAGAATCAATCTAAAAATGACAGACGTCATGCATCAACTTGCTGCACCAAGGAAACCTACCTGAAACCAAAAGCATTGTCAGCAACACACAGCTGAAAGCCATTACGGATTTCTGCTGTATTGGCAACACATTGTCGAATGTTGCTACTATAGACAACGTGTTGACAGGTTGTATCAACAAAGCCAGCTCGTCATTTGGCAGCTACCTAGCAGTCTGTGCCAGCAACATGGTATTAAGCTTCAAACAAAGCTAAATGTCTATAAAGTGGTTGTGTTGTCCAATTTATTGTGTGAATGTGAGACCTGGATATGGTACAGGCATCGCATCAAACTTCTAGATAAATTCCGCTTATGACATCTGCATGCCATAATCCACATCAAATGGACCACAGCCACTCCCCTGGGATGGAAGCCATCCTTATCCCATCACAATTATGCTGATCTGGTCCTGTGTTGAGGAAGCATAATGTCATCAGATGTTGGCTGTGTGTGTGTGTGTGTGTTCACTCTGTGTGTTGTCCCAGCTCAACGCAGACAGTTGGCACAGCAGACCTCGATCAAACTGCCCAATGAGAGCACAAGACCCATTTCAGTAGCAAAGGAATTCAGTTAGTTTTGTAATTGACAAAGCACAATATTAGTGCCCTATACTTGCTAAAAGTATACTCAATACATGTAAGCCCATGACGACAGGTACAGCTCAGTGAGGCTACGTCTACACTGCACATGTATTTTGGAATAAGCTACGCAATTTGCGCGATGCAAATTTCGAGTGTATTTCTAAATAAATGACTATTCAAACAAGTTCTTTAACCCTCACGGAACAATTGTTACAGGGTTACCAGAATAGCGCACCCATTATTTTGAAATATATCTTGAAATAACAGCGTGTTTATAGATGCAGAATAGCTATTTCGGGATACTTGAAGTATCCCGAAATAGCGCCGCTGTCTAGATGTAGCCTGAATGGCTAAAGCCCAGATGGCCCCAGGAGACGGTGAGAGAGGTGCTGAATGAAGGAAGGGGCTGGGGCAGAGTGTGGGCAGGGCAAGGCTGGTAGTTTGGGAAGGCATTGCCTTCTCCCGCCTCTTACACCTGCTGCCCTTGGTTGCCTCCCTCTGACATGGTTTGTTACCATCCATAATCTCATATAGGTGGTTTGCATAAAACATCTCTATTTATCACATTGTCAGACTGACCTTATCTCTAGGAGGGGTTAGTATATTGATAATCTGTCAGGAATGTGTTTGTACTATACTTGGTGTGGGGTGTTCTAGTACCACACTTCTAGAATGTGTTTGTGTGAGTGTGCTGTGCTTAGTACTTCCTAGGAATGTGTATATTTTTGCAATTCCAGCCCTGTTCTTTCTACATTTTGTAAGCTTCCAAGTAAGCATATTTCATAGCATGGCCTGTCTTGTGCTCACATCCTGACTTTTGCTAACTTTGCTTTATATCAGCAGAGTTTGCCCTCTACTTTAGTTCAGGCTTTAGGCTTCACACTGGGCTTCCGGCACTGGACCATGTGTGTCAGGCTCTCTTTCTACTACAGATGGTAGCAAAATGCCAATGCATTTGCTATATGGCATACTGAAAGTCATTAACAAGGAGGGCAGGAGAAATACTTCAAGGACACACTGAAGTATAAGAGTGCAACACTGAGGGTACGTCTAGACTACATGCCTCTGTCGGCAGAGGCATGTAGATTTGTTTTTTTGGCAAAGGCAAATGAAGCTGCGATTTAAATGATCACGGCTTCATTTACATTTACATGTCTGCCGCGCTGAGCCGACAAACAGCTGATCAGCTGTTTGTCAGCTCGCGCGCTAGTCTGGACGTTCCCCCTGTCGACATCAAAGCCCTTTGTCGGCAGCCCCGGTAAACCTCATTCCACGAGGAATAATGGGGCTGCCGACAAAGGGCTTTGATGTCGACAGGGGGAATGTCCAGACTAGCGCGCGAGCCGACAAACAGCTGATCAGCTGTTTGTCGGCTCAGCGCAGCAGCCATGTAAATGTAAATGAAGCCGCGATCATTTAAATCGCGGCTTCATTTGCCTTTGCCTATGTGTCTAATCTACATGCCTCTGTTGACAGAGGCATGTAGTCTAGACACAGCCTGAGAGTTGGGAGTCATCAGCAACAGATAGACCATGCTGGCAAGCAGCAGTCAAAGATGTGGCTACTCAATTTGAGATTAACCACCATGCGGACTTTGAAGCACAGAGCCTGAGTCATGAACAGCAGTGGATTCAGCAGGTACAGATTGTAATTCCTTCCTCAGTATCAAGTCACATATGAATTCATTGCAGAAAGGATGGTCAGTTGCACATTGGTTTTTTTAACCACAATTGCATTCAAAAGACATAATACATTCATCATCATCTTCGGCCATATAGGACAAAATCACCTCCCTCCCACATACACACATATTTAGTACTTGCAGAAAACAACATTGTAAAGCTAAATAACCTTTCACTGGTCTCCCAGCCTATCTGTAAATGACAGGGAGGAGATGCATTGTGCAGACAAGCTTACTCCAAAGATGGAGGTCACATGGAGCCATCAATGCCTGATAATTGGCATTACTTGTTGAGGCATCTGATTTTTTGCTAGTGATATTTAATCTTTTGACTATTTGTCCTGGCAAGCTTTTCTTAAAAGCTCACCCAAGGTATTTCTGAGGTTGCTAAGACAGTAAGCAACAGAGGGTAGGATGGTGGAAGAAAATAATTGTACTGCTGTTGTGGGGATTGAGAGAGGTGATCCGACTTCTGATGAAATCTTGGTGTTAACATCTCTCCTCAGTTGGATACACAATTAGGCATTCTTCATTCATTGCATATATTCTTCATCTCTGGGACATCAGAGTTTGCAAACTATGTCCCAGATTATACCCCTCATCTTCCCACTTGGGGAGGACTAATTTCAAGAAGGAGAAGCTAGAACAGAGGCTGGGAACAGCTGCTTCTCTACTCCCTGTCAATGGGCAATATGCCTTCCTCATCTCTTCTCTTTTAGCCCACCAACTACATGTTTCTCCTCATGACAATCACTGTGTTCAAGACTGCCACCCCAGGATGTGACAGTGGCATCTCTGTGATGGGCAGATGGGTGTGAAACACCAATCACCAATCAGCTCCTCATCACCGTATTGTTAGCCTGCCTGCCTGGTTTCAAACTGCTACATCATCAATGGGCCCTTCTTGAGTAATTCCAAACTGAGCAAGGCCTCTGTATAGCCATCAGCACCACTTTGAGCCAAATCCAGTTACAGCTGTAGCACATATCAATGATATACATTGATCAAGAGTGCCCACTAACTAAATTCAGTGGAAGACTCCAAGAGCCCCACTCGACCACTGAGAACACTATTGCTTGGCAAATATGCAAATGCTAAATAAACAAATAAATAAACGTCTTCAGTGTCCTCATGTTTCTGCAGAAGAAATCCCTCCCTACATCTCCTTTTCCGTAACTCTATCACACTAGGGCATGACACTGGCTCTGGACACTGGTAGTTTATCCTGTGGTGCTGCTGAAGCCTGCAGAGTTCTGAATGAAAGGAGGACACAGTGAGTGAGTCTATGGCTTCCCCTTGTACCCTTCATCCTCCCAGATTCCATGATGATGTTGATTGCTGGCAAGAACATGGCTGAGAAGGGTAGGGTGAATCTGTTGTGCTGATTTTTTTTTAAAGGAGAACAACCAGCCCCAGGAACTGGTTTATGTTTTCATTGAAGGTCACCGTGACAATAAAAAGGGTTGTTTGCTTTTTAAGCAGCTGTTGTAGCTGTGGATAGATAGACAGGAGGTCAGCTTGGAACACTGAATCTTTCCAACTTGTGGGCTGAAGCAGATTTCTGCAGAAAGGACAGTGATTAGGCAACTCTCTTGGTCCCTGTTGGACATGTGTGGCCTGAATCATCATTGCCCTGCGCGTCGGGTTGTGATGTGCATCAATGCAAAGTATGAGTAAAGTACTGCTATTCTGATCTAGTAGTACTTTACACCAGTGCAAAGTGAGTTTAAATGATTACACCTGGTGGAAGGGGTATTAATGGTGAATTATGCTTCATTCTCCCCTTGCCAATCAAGGAAGCAGAGGAGCAAACTTAGTAGCGTGAGTCTTTTCTCCTGGATTGGCGAAGCCCTGGGTAGCACCCCTAAAATTTACAGCCCTCACTTTAAATGTTTTAATCTAAGTATTTTCCCCTCTAGTGTCTGGCCCTGTAATTAACAACCTGCTACTTGAATTTCTCCTTTTAGTGGCTAGCCTGTGTGTTTGTTGATGGGGATTCTGGGTCACCAATAATGACTATAGTGTATGTAGCTGTTTTTCATATCTGGTTAGGGAAAGCTCTAAAAATAATTGTAAATAATCTTGCTATTTTTTGTTTTGCACTATGAGTCATTCCAGCTCCACTGGCTAAAGGAGAAAACTATATCCTGAATAGAAGGATCTCCAACAAATAGTTTAAGTGACCAAAGCGAAAATGCTATGCTGAAATATTTAAACCACAAGCAAAATGTCATATGGCAAAATTTTATTATGAGGCAAACCCCTCCAAATCAGAGGCTGTGACAACAGTATAATAATTTTATATTTACCAGAATCATTGTGCATCTGATAGATGAGATACAGTCTTCCCCAGAAAGTGTTGGAGAACCAGTCCTTAACAGAAGTCTTTCTACCTGTCATCAAATTCTCAAAAAGCCACTGTAGAGAGATCTGACAGAATGTGACATTATATTAATACTAATTCCAACTCCTTGGATACTACAGAAAGAGCAGAAAAGCATGCATTTGGAATTTATACAAACACCTTGCTGAAAGGCAGGGACAAATGTATATTGCCAAGAGGAGCATTATACAGTCCATATTTTTTTACTGTTCCACAATAGTGCACAATTATGGACAGACCACATACATACCACAATAGTGCAGCTGGAAATCCTCAATTTTCAATGTACAGAACATATACCTTTGAATTTGTAGATCCATATAGGACAAAGATTAGCCCCCATGGTTATCTGAATACAGCAGATGTTTCAGTAGAATGACTGTGTTTATAGTGAAATCTCAGCAGGCACTTACCAGACCTTCTATTCCTTTCTTTCAGAACAAAAAAAGGAGTGCTTTTAATGTAAGTTAGCAATCCCAAGGAAAAAACCTAATGAAGTCAGAGCATTTTACCGTATCTCCCTCTGAGAGAGGTTGTAACTTGACCTGTGAACTCATGGGGAAAACAACAAATTGCTTTGTCTTCACTAGGATTTTGAGATAGCTAACTGGATTTAAAAAGACACCTTTTTATCACAGGGAAGACAAGGCCCTAGACAGCATCATTATCAGTATACTCTTTCTTGAGCAGCAATAGTCACATGATTCAAATTGCAGACTGGTAATTTATACTCATGCCCTTTCCTTACAGCTTTAGCAACAGCTTTATTCACTCATGAAATGGTTCCTGGGTGACAGTTTCTCACTTAATTTTTCTAAATAAATAAATACACCCCTTTAACTTCAGTGTCATGACTGACAGATTATCTCCTATAATATTAATCAAGATATGTATGCTGAAAGAGAAGTGTATTGTATATATGTAACATTAGTTAATTCCCCCCTCCCTAGCACAAACAGAACCATGCGAGCACAGACCCCTGTAGACATAGTGTACACAGAGAGGAAGAGTTTTTCTGCTAGCTCAGGAAAAAACAACATTAATTAAACTGATAGATGCACCTGTCTTCCCACATAGCTGCAACTATATCTGGGGGAAAGAAAATTTTGTCTGCATAGCTATGCTGATAGAGGTTTATGAGTTTTTTTACACCTGATATACAGCTCTGTGATAGGACAAGTTTTGTTCTGGCTCTGACATTAAAGTTGTTCACATACGTTTCCTGCCAAGGCAATTGCTTAAAAATATCCAGGAAGTCATCAATTAAACCAACATTAACATAAACACTAGCTGAGTTTGTGTTAAGGGGCCAGAAAGAGGAAACATGTTTTTCATGCTGACAAAAACAGAAGTGGAGCATTTGCAGAGGTATATTTTCCAGCAGAAACATGTTTATCACAGTGGAAAACTGTATAGAAAAAGAGCCAGGGAAGTATGCAATGTGTGTTGCTTCTTACCCAAGTTTTGTCAATAGTTTACTTGTGTGACTGTCTTTGAAAAACTCAACAACAAACTCATATTAAAATCAATGGTATGTATATAGCTCAATCAATAAATTAACTTTAAAATCTCAACTTTTTTGTACTGATATAGTAATGTGAACAGCCAATAGATGCCACAATATGAACCAAGGATGTTCCTAATACACTACCACATCTGGATGTTGATATCTGGGAAACTTTTCTGTACTTAACTTCTACCTGCATATGTGCTGATCCTACAAACCTTGCTTTTACACTGAAAGAGCATATATGGTCAATCAATCAGAGGTAGTTACTGTCTATCTAAAAAGATTACTTTTAAGGCCAAAAGCTGTTTCATGAAATAAAAAATTGATTCTCATGTTTCATTCAGCTCCAGTTAGTGAGCAATTACTGTTAGCAGGGCTAGGTAAATATTACGGGCCTTTCAAAATCTCAGCTATTCTACTGGCAATTTCCTTCTGAAAACTGAACATTTAGAAAAAAGTTTTGATCTTGGCTGATTGTTTGTCTATAGAAACATCTCTGAAACTCATAGGATATGTCTACACAGCAAAATTATTTTGAAATAACAGCGGTTATGTCGAAATATCTTTCCTAGCATTTACACAGCCAAACCGCTATTTTGAAATTAATTTGAAATAGCAGAGCGCTTATTTCGAATTTGGTAAACCTCATTCCATGAGGAATAATGCCAAATTCAAAATAGCTAAATCGAAATAAGCACTGTGTAGACACTTATTTCGAAATAGGGGGCCTCCAGCCCTTCCGAGGGTGCCCTGGTGGCCACTCTGGGCCAAACCAGGAAAACTCTTCTGCTCCCCCTGCAGCTCCAGAGCCCTTAAAGGGGTAGACTTGGGCCACAGTGCCTGTGCCAGCTGCAAACCTGCCAGAACAGAGCCAGCAGTCCGTGCACCAGGCCCAGCATAAGCCAGTAACCCACCCAGCCCTCCACCGCTCCCCAGGAGCAGGCTGGCAGCTCCCCACCCACCCCCACACTAAATAAAGCATAGGGGCATAGGGACAGTCCCGGGCCAGCTCACACTCCCGGGGACAGCAGGACATGACAAACATGGCAGCTACGTCTACACTGGCATGATTTTCTGAAAATGCTTTTAACGGAAAAGTTTTCCGTTAAAAGCATTTTCGGAAAAGCACATCTAGATTGGCAGGGTGCTTTTCCGCAAAAGCACTTTTTGCGGAAAAGCATCCGTAGCCAATCTAGACGCGGTTTTCCACAAAAAAGCCCCGATCGCCATTTTCACGATCAGGGCTTTTTTGCAGAAAACAGTACTGTGCTGTTTACACTGGCCCTCTTGCACAAATGATTTGCACAAGAGGGCTTTTGCCCGAATGGGAGCAGCACAGTATTTCCGCAAGAACACTGACGATCTTACATGAGATCGTCAGTGTTCTTGCGGAAATTCAAGCGGCCAGTGTAGACAGCTGGCAAGTTTTTCTGCAAAATCAGATGATTTTGCAGAAAAACTTGCCAGTCTAGACACAGCTGGCCTGTGTGCAAGCACATCAGCTCCGATGGTGTGGAGACCTGCCATCCTCTCTGTACAGAGGGGGGCTTGGCTTCACCCACTGTGTCCCCAGGGAGAACTGGCCACTTCTCTTGTTTCTCCACAGCTGCAGCAGCTGCAAGTGCAGGGTGCACCACCCCTGCCCTGGACAGCCCCCCGCACCTGGGCCAGCAGGCTCACCCAGAACCAGGAGGAGTACCAGCGGCAGCACCTGGGGATCCTTCAAGACCAGCACCACACCCTCGACCACTGGCTGCACGAAGACCTGCAGCTGCGGCGGGAGAGCTGGAGGGAGCTGCTTGCCCACGGCCGTGCCATCTCCAACCACCTGCAGACCCTAGTGCAGAGATTGCTGCCTCCTGCCACTCTAGCCCCAGCTGCTGCCCCAGCTACCACTCCTCCTCCCATACCCGCTCCCCCCGGGTATGCCAAGCCCCCCACACCTGCAGTGCTGGGAGACAGGTGGTCCAGCAAGCTTCTCCTCCCCCTTCCTCCCCTGACCTCCCCCTTCCAGCTCCCACCTCCCAGGTTTACCCCTCCCCTCTTCCATCCTCTTGCCTCCCCTCTCCTGCCCTCATTCCCCCCCCCCCAGTTTTGTTCAATAAACAGAGTTTGTTTTTGTCAACTTGTGTCTTTATTTAATGGGAAGGGGGGTTAGGGAGAGGTCAGTGAAAGACATGAGGGTGAAATGAGTCACAAGCCCCCAGTGGGGCACACCAGGGAGACTTTAGTCCTCCTCTGGGTGGAAGTTCTCCTGCTGGGCTTCCCGGATACAGACAGCCCCCCTGATGGGCCTCCCGGCTGTCAGCCATGCAGGGCTGTGTGACAGGCCAGCCAACTGGTTGGCCTCTGCCATCAGCCTGGCAGGAAAGCCTCTCCCTTCCTCTCGCACAAATTATGCAGCATACAACACGCTGCCACCACATGTGGAATATTCTGCTCGAAGAGGTCCAGGTGAGTGAGGAGGCATCTAAAATGGGCCTTCAACCGGCCAAACGTCCCCTCCACCACATGCGGGCCCTGCCGAGCTTGGCATTAAAGGCCTGTCAGGAGGGGTTGAGGTGTCCCATGTAGGGCTTCATCATCCAGGGTTGTAGGGGATAGGCCGCATTCCCCACCAGGTACACAGGCACATCCACGTCCCCGACCCTGATATGACAGTCAGGGAAGAAAGTCCTGGAGTGCAGCCTTTGGCACATGGAGGAGTTGCGGTAAACCCATGCATCGTGTGCTCTGCTGGACTAGCCCACGTTGATGTCCACAAGCTGGCCCTGGTGGTCAGTCACAGCCTGCAGGATGACCAAGAAGTATCCCTTCCGGTTGATGTAGAGGGAGGCCTGGTGGTCTGGGGTACAGATGAGGATGTGCGTCCCGTCTATTTCTCCCCCTGTAGTTGAGGAAGCCCAGGGCACCAAACCCCTCGATCACTGCGTCCACATTGATGAGGTGGATGACTCTGTGGAGCAGCACTCTGTTGATGGACTTGACTACCTGCAGAGGGACACACAAAACCACCAAGAGTCTCTGGAGTGCCAGGGTGGCTAAGAGTGCTCCTTCCCCACCACTGCCCCATGTCCCCACTCTCAGGAGCAACCCCCACTGCCATCTTGGCCACCACAGGCAGCCCATAGTGTGGGTAAGACAGACCAAACCCTCCCATGGAAGGGACTTGCACCACCTCTCCCCCTTTTCCCTGGGACAGACCATTACCTCCTTGCTGCCCTCCCCCTTGCAGGCACAGTGGCTGGAGACTGCTGTACCTGCATAAGCACTGCTCCGACGGTGGATCTCTCCATGCTGAACAGGTTTGCCACCGATTGGTAGCTATCCGGTGTGGAGAGCTTCCATAGAGCGATGGCCACATGCTTGTGGAGGGGAATGGCGGGCCTCATGTGCATGACCCGTCACTGCAGAGCAGGGGCGAGACACTCACAGAGCTCGAGGAAGGTGTCCTTCTTCATCCTGAAGTTCTGGGTCCATTATTGGTCCCCCACTGCTCCAGGACAATGTGGTCCCACCAGTCGCTGCTGGTGTCCAGATGCCAGATGCGGCAGGGCACGCTGGCATCTGGGAGCTGCAGCTCCTCCTCCCCGTCCTCCAGGAGGGTCCAGAGCAGTGGTCCCCAACCATTTGGGGTTGCCGGGCGCCAGGGGGCAGGGCCGTTCGCCCGCCGGGCGCCCGGGGGGGCGGGACCCCCCCGAGCGGGGCTCCCCCCATAGCCGCATTCCCAGGGCCGGCGCTGGCGCTCTCTTCCCCCTCTCCCCCAAGCACCGCGTGCCCGGGCCGGCGCTGGCGCTCTCTCCCCCCCCTTCCCCAAGCACCGTGCGCCCGGGGCCAGTGCTGGCGCTCTCTCTCCCCCCTCCTCCCCCAAGCGCCGCGCACCTGGGGCCGGCGCTGGCGCTCTCTCCCCCCCTCCCCCATGCGCCGCGGGGGGTCAATCCGCGGCGCCCCCGGGGCCGGCGCTCACTGTGTGCCCCGGGGCCAGCTCCGGCACCACGCATGCGCCACGTGCCCGGGGCCAGGCCAGCCCTGAGCACTTGGCGGGCGCAGACAAATGCCCCCACGGGCACCGTGTTGGGGACCACGGGTCCAGAGGATGGAGTGGGGGTTGGGCTGCAGCAGATGCTGCGAGGCAGCCTGAAGAAAGTGCAGCCAGGTTTGCAGCAACACGTCCAAAATGAGCACCAGAGTGCCCAGGGGCAGCTCTGGCTCCATGGTGCCGAGTGCTGTGATGTCCCGAGTCAGGGCAACCAAAGCAGGGAGAGACAAAAATGCTTTGCTGTCCCTCAGTGAGGTAGGTAAGCAAGCAGGGAAAGTTGAGAACCGGCTGTCCAGGGGGGTCCCTTTAAGCACAAGCCTCAGACAGCAGCCACACAAAGTAACTCCTGACCTGATGCCCTGCTGGAATCGGTTTCAGCTGCCCTTAAATGCGATTCAGTGTTCCATCAGTGTGGACGTACTATTTCAAAATAGCAAAACGCTATTTTGAAATGCATTTTGTATGTAAACATGTTATTTTGAAATAACTTATTTCGAATTAACTATTTTGAAATAAGATATTTTGAAATAATGCTGTAGTGTAGACATACCCATAAAGAACTGTAATAGAAATGTAGCCGTGTTAGTCTGGTGTAGCTGAAGCAAAACGCAGGACTATGTAGTACTTTAAAGACTAACAAGATGGTTTATTAGATGATGAGCTTTCGTGGGCCAGACCCACTTGTGGGTCTGGCCCACGAAAGCTCATCATCTAATAAACCATCTTGTTAGTCTTTAAAGTGCTACATAGTCCTGCATTTTGCATAAAGAACTGAATTTAGAAGCTGACTTGAATTCTCAGAATAAATGAGGCCCTTATTTGAATCATGAGATGATAGTCTAATAATTGAGACTGAGTTGTGGATAAGATATGGAAAAAAATAATGGATATTTATTATAGGTGATAATTTGGAAAAGTCAGCTAAGACATATTTGTTTAAGAATAATTGGGTTGGACAACATAAATACTCAAGTATTCTGTTATATCTGCTAATTCTTTTGAAAACCAGACATTTTGCTGGTTATCAAAAATCCTTATTACAGTCACTATTACAGTCATTAATGCATGGGACTGAGAGTGGGAGCCCCAGCTGCTGATGGCTGGCAGCTGGCGGCTGGGGATCCTGCTGTCAGCTTCCTCGCTGCTAAAATTGCAGTGGAAGCCTAGTATTAAGGGATACATAATTTCTGCAATATCACAAATTAAGAAGGGCATTATTTATAAGTGAAATGACATAATAATGTTCTTTGTGTGACATCACAATCTGTTGCATTCAGATTGCTCAGGTAAGATGGTTCTTAGCACTATAAGAATGTTTTGAATGACTTTCAAATAACTATACCATTACAAGGTTACAAACTGCCAAATGCCCTGCCAACACATTAAAATGGATAATAAAATGACTCTAATTACATTGAAGTATAATCTCATTAGTAATCAAACTATGTGGCTGAAAGGTATTTTTCTTTTATTCTTCCTGACAGGTGCTACTTTTCTCCTAACACTGTAAATAAGCAAACTTCTCCTAATGGTCCTAGATTCAGGACAGAAAAGGACATTCTGTCATTAGTCATGAGAATGCCCACAGATAGGGGCTGGCAGCCAGTTAATCAGTGTGCAGCCGATCTTAATTCCGTTTTGGAAATGATCCAAAAGTGCAGTTGTGACTATTGACAGACAAGAAAAAGCTCTGTGCTGATTATAACTGGAAGCATAGCCCTGATAGGGAAAACATTAACTTTTAGATCAGTGGACAGTTTTCCTAAGGGAGCAGTGGGAGAAAAAACCTAACTCCTTCAAGACTGAGCTTGAGAAAGTTCTGGAGGGTATGGTATGGTGAGAATGCTTTCAATGTCTTGTTGCCGGTTTGCAACTGCTAGCAGCAAATATCTCCAATAGCTGATGATGGGACATCAGATGGAGAAGGCTCTGACTTCCTACAGAGAATTCTTTCCCAAGTGTCTGGCTGGTGGGCATGCTCAGGGTCTAACTGATCCACATATTTGAGGTTGGGAAGGAATTTTTCTTCCTGAATCAGAAGGTACATCTAGTCAGCACCTTTCTGTCAGAATAAGCTACACAATTTGCACTAGCTAAATTGCACAGCTTATTCTGAGTCTAGGTCGAAAGAGCTTATTTTGAAATTTGACACTTTGTAAACAGCGCCGAATTTCAAAATAAGACACTATTCCGACAAATCCCTTAACCCTCAGTTATAGGGATGCCAGAACAGTGTGCCCGCTATTTCAGGAAATAGCGGGAGCATATAAAGACGCGGAGTTGCTATTTCGGGATACTTCCAATATCCCGAAAGAGCGCCGCAGTCTAGACGCAATACCCAGATTGTTAGAAAATCTGGAGCTTCTCCTTCTTTTGCAGCATGGGGCAGTGGTCACTGGCAGACACAGGGTATGTCTAGACTACATTGTTGTTTTGAAAAAACAGCCCTTTTTTAGAAAAAACTTCACCTGCATCCACACTGCAATTGCGTTCTTTTGAAATTAAATGGAAAGAACACAGGATTTTTTCCGACATTGGTAAACCACAAATTATGAGGCAGAACACCTTTTTTGAAAGAGCTCTTTTGAAAAAAGGCATGTGTGGGGACAGGGACATTTTTTGAAAGAAAAGACAATTGAAAAAAGTACCAGTGCCCTGGTAGCCATTCTGTGAATAGCAATCAGGGCTTTCTTTTGAGAGAGAGTCTATGCAGTCTGGACGCTCTCTTTCAAAAAAGCAGCTGGCTTTTTCGATCCAGTTTTGAGGTGTGGATACTCTCTTTCAAAAGAAGCTTGAAGTAAGATGTACCCAAAGATATTGGCTCTGTGGGTACTCCAGCCCCAGAGCATCCATGGGCAAATCATAGTGGGTGCTCAGCATCCACCAGCAGCCCTGCAGATCTGCTACTCTCCTACCCCTCAGCACCTCCCACCCACCATAATCAGCCGCTCAGGATGGGGTGTGAAAAGAAGTGGACTAGAGGCTTGGGAGAAGGGGTGGAGTGGGTTTGGGGCTAAGGGCAGAGGAGGAGTCCAGCACTCCTGGGGATGTCCCCAAGTCAGTGCCTCTTCTTGCAGATTTAAGCTAGTGTAAATGGTAGGGTTTCTGTAGACTGAAGCCTTTGAATGATGATTTGAGGAGTTCAGTAATTTAGCCGGAGATTAGGGAATCTACTACAAGATCAGGTGTCCTGAAGTGTGCAGGTGAGACTAGATGATGGGATTAGGATGGTCCCTTCTGACCTTAAAGTCTATGAGATTGCCATGTTATATAATCTACAAGGCTGAAAGTTTTAAAGCTTATTTTAATTGAGTTTTAAGAGGAACGTATTTAGTCTTTGTGTAATATACATACATATATACCGTCAACATAAAATGAAAGGTTGCAAAGTCAAGCACTTAAAAGTTGGAGCACCCACAGGGACAAAAAAGTGGGTGCTCAGCACCCACTAGCAGCCGCGTGCCAATCTGCTCTTTGGCAGGCGCCCCTGATCAACTCTTTCCTTTGCCCCAGAGTGCTTCCTGTCCACCACTGATCAGCTGTTCAGCACTGCATGGGAGACACCGGCAGGGGGGTGGAAGAGGAGCGGGGACAGGAAGAAGGGAGAGAGGGTGAGGCACGCTCGGGGAAGGAGCAGACTAGAGGCATCAAGGGGCAGAGAGAGGGTGGGACTTGGGCCCGAGCAGGGGTGGAGCACCTCTTGGGAAAGCTGAAATTTGTCACCTGAGCTGAGGATGACAATGCGATGGTGTCATTCTGCCTTTCAGTTAGGCTGTGTCTACACTGGCATCCCTTTCCGGAAAAGGGATGCTAATGAGACACATCACAATTGCAAATCCGCGGGGGATTTAAATATCTCCCGCGGCATTTGCATTTACATGGCTGCCGCTTTTTTCCTGCTTGGGGATAAGCCGGAGAAAAGCGCCAGTCTAGACGTGATTCTCCAGAAAATAAGCCCTTTTCCGGAGGATCTCTTATTCCTTGACTCAGTGTCAAAAATCATATAGTGTCTCACTTGCCTGGGTAAAGTTTATGACAGGGTGGTAATACTTTGTGAAAATACTGCATTGTTCTAATAATGCATTCAGTGACTCAGCCAGCTCTGCTATGGCAAAAGAGATAATGTATGAAAAACAAATTACAGGCTTCCTACCATATTTATAGAACTCTTTTTTAGATCTACTGCAGTGAGAACTAGTCTCCACACTGAGAAGCAAGCTTTCAGGTCTCTCTTCTGCCCCATTGGCCCAATGCATCCTGCTCTGACAGCTACTGTAATTACCAGGGTTACTCTGTATCCTAAACGTAGGGTGCCAATAGCACCATGTCTCAAAGGCAAGCATCTCAGGTACTTCAGCAGGTAGGCCTTGTAGGCACTAACCTTGCTGGCTTCCAATAACCATTCACATACAGGGTGACCATCCATCCCATTTGTAACGGGACAGTCCCATATGCAATCCCTCTTGCATCCAGCCCTTTAAAAAACCAAAACGGTAAATAATCCTGCATTTTCCATTCCCCCACTGGTCAATCAGCTGTCAGTGCAGCCCCAGCCATTGCTTGTTTGTGGCTAGCTGGTAAATGTGCACAGGTGGTAGTTGGCCAGGGAGAGCACGAGTTGGCCTCAGGCCTGTGTTGAGGTGAGAAAAGGCAGAGCAGCCTTATGGGTATGTCGAGACTATGTCTGTCGCCAAAGGGATGTAGTCTAGACATACCCTCCGTGTGTATGTATACGTGGGGGTAGATGGGTGTCACCTAATACAGGAGTCCTCAATGGGGCTCTGCAAGCCTTTTGAGCCTGAACCCCACTGCCCACCTTGGGGCTGAAGCTTCAATCCCTGGCATGGCTCCCCCGCCAGGCCTGAAGCCCTCATCTGTGCCAGTGCCCCCTTCACTTGGCTGAGGCCCCGATCCCAGGTATCCCTCCAGCAACATGCTGAGTCTGGGAGCTGTAGGGCTGAATGTCCAAGCCCTGGAGACCCCACAGGGCTGAAGCCCAGGTCTTGCCCCCCACTGAAGCTGGGAGTGGCAGGGCTGAATCCCGGATCCCCTGTGCTCCCCATGCAGCAGAAGCCCCTCGAGTCCCCGGGCAGAGCTGGGGGGCACTGGGGATATTGTACCTCAAACTTCAATGCAAGTGCAGAGGGCACAGATCCCTCCTCTCTCCGCCTCCTGGCCAGTTTGGAGGTGGGAAGCTAGAGCTGGGCAGTGTGGGGCAGCTGCTTCTCTAGCTGGTGACATCATGCAGGGAGCCATGGTTCCCTCCTTACCTGCTGGTGCAGGGGGTTGAAGCTAACCTCATTCACAGCCCCCTTTTCTCACCAGCCTGTAAGAACACAGGGGTGGGGGCCCCAGCTCCATGGCTGGCAGAATCCTCAGGGAACAGGGCCCACAGGGGAACCCTCTTGGCACACAGCCTTTAGCTGCCCACTCCTTGCCCCTTGAGCTACCCCTGGCCACACACCGCCCCTTGCTACCCCTCTCTCTATACCCTGAGCTACCTCTTTTTGCACCTTGAGCTGTTCTGAAACTTTTTGAGCTGAGCCCCACCCCACCTTTGAGTTATAATTTTTGGTTGCACCTTCTCCCCCTCCACAACCAAGACAGGCTGGGAGGTCTGCTGAGGTGAATTGAGTGGAGGCAGTGCTCCCTCCCCAGACGTGCCTTATGGAGCTGGCTTGAGCCCTGCTGGCCCTTGCCCCCCAGTAGAAATTATAGTACACCTATACCCAAGCCCCTGCTCCTCAGCCCAGAGCCCTGTGACTCTCCTTTCCCCCCAGGTCCTGGAGTGTTTATAACACATTGAGGGGAGGCTATACATAGCTCTGATTGATAGCTATCCTGGGAATAGAGGCATAAACAGTTGCTATTCAAACTGAGCAAGAGCAGCTCAGGTCCCTGGGGCAGTCCAATAGAGACTCCGGGTTCTGCAGGACTAGTGCATGGAGTGCCTTCCTTTGTTCAAGCAAATAAGCATTTGCAGGTTTCCAAGTGAGGCTCATTGGGACTCTTTTGCACCAATGCAGTTTCCTGCCCAACTGCAGCTGCTCCCCCACAAATCCCACACACCTCTGCCACCCAGCAGTGATGTCCAGCAGTCACAGCCTGTTCCACATGTGGCTCTATCCACTGTTCCAAAAGTTTCTTTCCAGCTGCAAATTTGCAGGGCTCAAAATACTAAATTTTGCATATCTTCAAAAATGAGTCCCAGGTATCCGCATCCACATCTGCGGATGCAGATACCTGTGGATACAAAGCAGATATCCACAAATCTGAGGGGCTCTACACATGATTTCCCCACTTCTAAAAGTCACAGAGAGGGGAATATTCTGGCCCTACTAATGTCAATGGCAAAACTTCCATTGACTTAGGATATGCTGGGTTTCACCTTCTCTCTCGTCAGTGCATTTACTCACTTCTGCCCCTTTCTTCTCCCGTCCCAAGCAGGACTTGAAAAATGTACCTGATATCCTAAGGACTAAACTAAAATGAGGACCCTTACCATTTAGGGGCAACACATAGATTTATCTTAGATAGAAGCTGGTTCTTTTCAATCCCCAGAAGGGTGTGTGTTGGGATTGGTAGGAAGGAGTTTAGGCAAATACTCCCTAGAAACAGATTTTTTTTCTTGTTGAATAGTGGTGCTATAGTATACAGACAGAATAGGAAATTGCTAGGAGGGATCAATTTAGTTTCTTACTCATAGCTTCGGATACTATAAATAAGCTTAGTGAGTCTCACACCTGCTTAGCATTCACATTTTGCCTATCTATGCATACAAACATAGAAACATTCTCTTGTTCAGCTCTGCTTCTACAGCTATAATGAAGACTGGTATTAGTGAGCTCTGAAGAGAATCCCATTCTGTCCTTTTCTGCTGGAAAGATGTTGATTGTGATGACACTTTGAGGCTGAATATTTCAAGAAAAGAAACATAAGGGAGAGGATTCTCCAATATCTGACAACAACTTCCCAGGGGAGGATCTTTTCAGGATTGGCCAAATTACCATAAATACAGGATTATCACATGGGTTTTGATGATTATTGCTTTATGGGAGGCATAAAAACAGTGAAAGGAAACTAAACAGGATTAAATAGGAGTACTTGTCTGTCTTTACCCTGCTAGAGAGATTAGAATCAGCAGCAGTGCTGGTCAACTCAGTAACAAATATTGCACATTTACGCTGGTGGCAAGATGTTACTCAAAAGGCAGCAGTTGTATATAAATGATAACAACAAAAGGAATGTAAATGGTCATCCTCTGAGGATCAACTAGATCATTAGCTGAACCTGCGCCCTGATTCTAAAACCTAACCTGAAATTTCTCAGTATAGAGATTAGAACAGGGGCTCTCAGATTCATTCTTTGGGGAACGTCAAATTACTTTACTCCAGATTGCCTCTTTCAGAGGAAAAACCCTTGAAGGAGATAAGGACAGAACAAAAGCACCATGAAGTTCACCTCAGAGCTTCCTGTAGCCCCTCAAGAGGGAGGCTTTGGCACTGATTAAGTCTCTGCGGGTACGTCTACACTACAGAGTTAGTTCGAACTAACTTAGTTCGAATTAGTTAATTCGAACTAAGCTAATTCGAACTAACGCGTCTAGAAATAAAAACTAGTTCGAATTAGCGTTTTGCTAATTCGAACTAGCATGTCCACATTAAGTGGACCCTGAACAGGGCTTAAGGATGGCTGGAAGCAGTGCCGGCAGGGCATCAGAGGAGGACTTAGAGCGTGGAGATGCTGTCTCGGGCTAGCCGAGGGCTGTGCTTAAAGGGTCCCGACCCCCACCCCGGACAGACAGTTCTCAGGGGTGCCCCGCTTGAAAACCAGTCCTGGGTTGGAGTGCCCGGAGTGCCCACACTGGGCATATCACACCACTCGGCCATCAGCCCGGCTGCACTTGCCGCAGGCTACCATCTGGGGAGAGGGGGCAATTGGGGGGCTGCAGGAGAGCTTCCACCCCCAGGAGCCTGCAGAGCCAGCCCAGTCCTCCCCATCAGGGGCTCGTGCCCCATTCCTCCCTCACCTCCTTCCACTTACCCTTCCCTAGCCCCTTTTCTTGATGTACAAAATAAAGGACAATTGTGGTCAAAAATGGAATCTGTCTTTATTGAACAAGACTGGGGGAGACTGGGAAAAGGAGGTGGGAGAGGGGAAGAGAGAGGGTGGGAGAGGGGAGGGCAACTACAATGATCAGGGGTTGGGAACAGGTCCCATATGAAGAGAGGCTAAAGAGACTGGGACTTCTCAGCTTAGAAAAGAGGAGACGGAGGGGGGACAGGATAGAGGTCTCTAAAAGCAGGAGTTGGGTGGAGAGGGTGTATACAGAAAAGTTCTTCATTAGTTCCCATAAAGAAGGACTAGAGGACACCAAAGGAAAGGAATGGGTAGCAGGCTTCAAACTAGTAACAGAAAGTTGTTCTTCACAAAGCAAAGAGTCAACCTGTGGAACTCCTTGCTGCAGGAGGCTGTGAAGGTTAGAACTACAACAGAGTTTAAAGGGAAGTGAGATCAAGTCATGGAGGCTGGGTCCATGGAGTGGTATTAGCCAGGGGGTAAGAGTGGTGTCCCTGCCCAAGGTTTGTGGAAGGCTGAAGAGGGATGGCACGAGACAAATGGCTTGGTCACTGTCTTCGGTCCATCCCCTCCAGGATCCCTAGGGTTGGTCACTGTCGGCAGACAGGCTACTGGGCTAGATGGACCTTTGGTCTGACCCAGGACGGCCATTGTAAACTCAGGGTTCAGGGTCGGGGGTCTCAGTGGACCCCCTTGATTTTCATGCACACCTGCTCCTGGGTGGCCAGGCTGGCAGCTCTCCTGCCCTAGACGGCCACTTTCCTGTGCCTAGTGCGGAGATCATGGACAAGGTCCACGATGTCCGCACTAGCCCAGGCGGGTGCCCGCCTCTTGCGGTCCCGGGCAAGCTCCCGGGAGCCGCCAGCCTGGTCCCGGGAAGAGGGGGAGGGCTGGGGGGCATCGGGTGGCTGGCTCAATCTGTGCCAGGTGCAGGGTCTGCTGGCTGGGTGCTGGCAGGCTTGCACCTGGCACGGGCACCGTAGCCAGCCCGTGCCCCTTTAAGGGGTCCGGGCCGGGAGGGGGGTATAGAGTTTCCCTGGTGTTGGCCAGAGTGGCCACCAGGGAAACCTGGGGAGGGCTAGCCTCCCACTAGTTCGAATTAAGGGGCTACACAGCCCTTAATTCGAACTAGCTAGTTCGAACTAGGCTTAATCCTCGTAAAATGAGGTTTACCTAGTTCGAACTAAGCGCTCTGCTAGTTCGAATTAAGTTCGAACTAGCGGAGCGCTAGTGTAGCGCCTATCAAAGTTAGTTGGAACTAACCTCCGTTAGTTCGAACTAACTCTGTAGTGTAGACATACCCTGCATTCCTGGAGAGGCAGGACCTCTCTAGAATCTTGGAGGTAGGAGCCAGCTTTCATATCTTCCCAGGTACTCATATAGGTCACAGCACAGTATTATTTAAGCAGCACATTTATGGATTTATCCTCCCAACAATCCTATAAAACATCATAATCATTTTATAGATGGGAACTGAAACACACTGAGATTGTGTGACTCATCTAAAGTCATGGAGAGAGTCTGTGGCAGAGCTGGGAAGTGAACCCAGATTCCCCATGTCCTACTTGAGTGCTTTACCCACAAGAACAGTCTTTCATAAGGGATAGCTTTTCTGGACAGTACTGATGACAATGACTCCTTATTGGCAACAAAGTTCCACTTGCCTTCATGCTGCCATTGGCTGGCAACCTCTCTGCACTGAGGTGACACAGCAGGCATTAATCAGCCCTAGGTTGTGCATCTTCTCAACTGTATTTCTTCATAGAAGGCTGTTCACGATTCCAATTCCGTCAGCCAGATTACAGAATTTGTTTCTCCAGAAGTCATCCCAAATATTTGGACTGACCTAGATGCTACACAGGGTCTACACTCTTTGACTAAGGGGGAAACTTCAGGTGAATTTTCCAGATGAATGGTTGCTTTATATTGATGGAACACCATCAACAGCCAGAGCAGGAGCCAGAATTTTGGGGCTCTGTTAAATTTTCTTTTCCAGGCAACTTGATATAGAATCATAGAGCAGGAAAAGACTTTAGGAGGTCATCAAGTCCAGCCCCCTGCCCAACGCAGGACCAATCCCAACTAAATCAACCCAGCCAGGACTTTGTCAAGCCAAGACTTAAAAACCTCTAGGATGGAAATTCCACCACCTCCCTAGGTAACCCATGACAGTGCTTCACCACCCTCCTAGTGAAATAGTTTTTCCTAATATCCAGTCTAGACCTCTCCCATTGTAACTTGAGATCATTGTTCCTTGTTCTGCCATCCCTCACTACTGAGAACAGCCTCTCTCCATCCTCTTTAGAACCACCCTTCAGGAAGTTGAAGGCTGCTATCAAATCCCCCTTCACACTTCTCTTCTGCAGACTAAAGAAACCCAATATCCTCAGTCTCTTCTCATAGGTCATGCGTTCCAGCTCCCTTATCATTTTGGTCACCCTATGCTGGACCCTCTCCAATGCATCCACATTCTTTCTATAGTGGGGGGCCCCAGAACTGGACACAGTACTCCAGATGTGGCCTCACCAGAGCCGAATAAAGGGGAATAATCACTTCTCTGGATCTGCTGGCAATGCTCCTCCTAATGTACCCTAATATGCCATTAGCCCTCTTGACTACAAGGGAAAACTGTTGACTCATGTCCAGCTTCTCATCCACTGTAATCCCCAAGTCCTTTTCTGCAGAACTGCTACTTAGCCAGTCAGTCCCCAGCCTGTAACAATACTTGGGATTCTTCCATCCCAAGTGCAGGACTCTATTCTTGTCCTTCTTGAATCTCATCAGATTTCTTGTGACCCAATCCTCTAATCTGCCCAGGTCACTTTGGACCCTATACCTGTCCTCCAGTGTATCTGCCTCTCCCCCTAGCTTTGTGTCATCTGCGAACTTACTGAGGGTGTAATCCATCCCCACATCCAGGTCATTAATAAAGATGTTGAACAAAACTGGTCCTAGAACCAATCCTTGGGGCACTCTTCTGGAAACCGACCGCCAACCTGACATCAAGCCGTTGATCACTACTCATTGGGCCCGACATTCTAGCCAGCTTTCTATCCATCTTACAGTCCATTTATCCAATCCATATTCCCTTAACTTACTAGCAAGAATACTGTGGGAAACTGTATCAAAAGCTTTGCTAAAGTCAAGGTATATCATATCCACTGACTTTCCCATATCCACAGAGACTCCTCATAGAAGCTAATCAGAATGGTCAGGCATAACTTGCCCTTTGTGAATCCATGTTGACTATTCCTAATCACTTTCTCCTCTTCCAAGTGCTTCACAATGGATTCCTTGAGGATCCCCTCCATGATTTTTCTGGGGACTGAGGTAAGGTGGACTGGTTTGTAGTTCCCTGCTTCGTCCTTCTTCTCTTTTTTAAAGATGGGCACTACATTTGCCTTTTTCCAATCACCCGGGATCTCTTCCGATCTCCACGAGTTTTCAAAGATAAGGGTCACAATGACATTTGACAACTTCCTCAATACCCTCGGATGCATTAAATCCGGACCCATGGATTTGTGTATGTTTAGCTTTTCTAAATAGTTCCTAACTTGTTCTTTCCCCACCAAGGGCTGTCTACCTCCTTCCCATACTTTGTTGCCTAGTGCATTTGTCTAGGAGCTGACCTTGTCTGTGAAGACAGAGGCAAAGAAAGCTTTGAGTACTTCATCTTTTTCCACATCATCTGTCACTAGGGCTGTGTCCAGACTCAGGGGGTTTTTCGAAAAAACTTCACCTGTGTCTAGACTGCAGCCGCGTTCTTTCGAAATTAAATCGAAAGAATGCGGCTTTTCTTTCGACAGCAGTAAACCTCATTCCAGGAGGAAGAACACCTTTTTCGATGGAGATCCTCACTTATTTTTCGAAAATAATGGCCTCCAGGAAGAAGCCCTGGTGGACAATCTGGGGCATGCCTTTCATGTCTCTGGTTCCTGTCTGCAGCCATTTGTTAAAGGGACAGGCACCCTCACAGCCACTTGTGGCAGCAAAGCAGCCAGAGCACACGGCTGGTGAAGTGCAGCATGTCCCAGCCCCAAGACCCTCCTGGCCCTTCTAGCGAGCCTTCTGGGGACCCAACCAGAGGCTCTAAACGCCGGGCACCGTCATAGTCTGGGCCAGAGCTCAAGACCCTTCTCGAGCTCTGGGGAGAGGAGGAGGCCTTCCAAGCCCTAAAAAGCAGGCGGCGAAATGCGGACTTTATGGCCACATGGCAGAGGCCCTGGTCCAGAAAGGACACTACCCCCGCACCCAGGACCAGGTGCGCTCCAAAGTTAAGGAGCTGCACCAAGGGTATGTGAAGGCCAGGGAGGATAGCTCCCGTTCTGGGGCAGCTCCCCACTCCTGCCCCTATTATACTAAGCTGGACCAGATCCTGGGTGGTGGTGAAGCACGCACACCGCGGCGTCTCATGCAGTCAGGCTTGGCGGACCCTGTGGTGGACGCGCCAGAGCAGGACCCAGAGCAGTCTGGAGACGGGGACATGGTGCCAGAGGAGGACAGTGAGGAGACGGCGACCCTCACCCTGGAGCCAGTCACACAGACCCCAGAGGCCTCCCAGGTGTCAGCTGACGCCGGAGATGAAGCAGCAGGTGAGTGCAGTGAGGTTGTGTAACACCCGGGGAAGGGGGGGGTAGGTGGGTGCACAGTGGGTGATGCACAAGGGAAACTTGTAATGCTCAGGCTGATGCCCAGGTCACTCACGGTGTTACCTTCAGAATCTCTGATTCCCCTGTCTCAAGGGAGAGGGCATGCCCTTTTGGACAGCTGCCAGCTCTCCTGGACTCCTTTCCCCTTCATGTAAGGGGAAACAGGGAATCCTGCCCATCAGTTGTCTGAGGGAGTCAAAGTCTACTTTTCTGTAGTCCAGGGTGTGTATTTTGCTACTCTCCTTTCTTCCTTTTCAGGATCTTGAAATCTACCATCTCATGATCACTGCTTCCCAGATTGTCACCACCTCTACTTCTCCTACTAGTTCCTCCCTGTTAGTGAGCAGCAGTTCAAACTGCGCATGGACCCTGGTCAGTTCCTTCAGCACTTGTACCAAGAAGTTATCCCCAACATTCTCCAAAAACTTCCTGGATTATCTGTGTACTGCTGTGTTGGTCTCGCAACAGATGTCAGGGTGATTGAAGTCTCCCATGAAAAGCAGGGCCTGCGATCTGGAAGCTTCTCTCAGTGGTCTGAGGAAAGCCTCATCTACCTCATCCATCTGATCTGGTGGTCTATAGCAGACACCAACCACAACATTATCCCTGTTGCTTCTGCCTCTAAACTTAACCCATAAACTCTCAACAGTCTTTTCTCCCTCTAAATACTGGAGCTCCGAGCAATCATACTGCCCTCTTACATACAATGCAACTCCTCCTCCTTTTCTCCCCTGCCTGTTCTTCCTGAACAGTTTATACTCTTCCATGACAGTGCTCTAGTCATGTGAGTCATCCCACCAAGTTATTCCAGTCAAATCATAGTTCTTTGACTGGGCCAAGGTTTCTAATTCTTCCTGTTTGTTTCCCAGGCTTCTCGCATTGGTGTACAAACACCTTAGATAACCAGTTGATTGTCCTACTTTCTCCATCCGAATTGGGGTCCTCCCTTGTTGCTCGTTCCTCCTTGTGTTTCTTTCTGGTATCTGACTTCCTCACTTACCTCAGAGCTTTGGTCACTGTCCCCCAACAAACCTAGTTTAAAGCCCTCCTCACTAGATTTGCAAGCCTGCCAGCGAAGATGTTCTTTCCTCTCTTGGTTAGGTGGATCCCATCTCTTCCTAACAATCCCGGTGCCCAGAACAGAGTCCCATGATTGAAGAAACTAAAGCCCTTTCTCCGACACCACCTGCACAACCACGCATTTACTTCCTCAATTCAACGATCCCTACCCGGACCTTTTCCTTCAACAGGGAGGATGGACAAGAACACCACTTGAGCTTCAAATTCCTTGATCCTTCTTCCCAGCACTACATAATCTGCTGTGACCTGCTCAAGGTCATTCTTGGCCATATCATTAGTTCCTACATGGAGAAGCAGGAAGGGATAGCGATCCAAAGGTTTAATTGCTTTTGGGAGACTCTCGGTCACATCCTGAATGCAGGCTCCTGGTAAGCAGCACACTTCTTGAGATTGCAAGTCTGGACGGCAGATGGATGACTCAGTCTCTCTTAGGAGGGAGTCCCCAACCACTACCACCCATCTTCTTTTGGGGGTGGTGGTTGTGGAACCCCCATCCATAGGACTACACATCCCATGCCTTCCAGTAGATGGTGTTCCCTTCTGATTTCTTCCCTGAGAGGTCCCTGCCAAAGCATTCTCCACCACAGTGCCTGTGGAGAGAGCCTGAAAGCGGTTACTTACCTCTACAGGAATGGGGGATACCTGAGTTGACCTTCTTCTAGAGGTTATATGTTGCCAGTTCTCTTCCTTGTCCTGCACTGCCCTCACTGGCTCTTCAGCCTGCTGTGCCTGCAGGATTAAATGCTGCCTTTTATCAAGGAAGTCTTCATCCTCTCTGATGAAATGTAGGGTTGATAGTTGGGCCTCAAGTCCTCTAATTTTTTTCTTCCAAAATGGTGACCAGCTTGCACTTAGTGCAGATGAAATCCCTTCTTTCTTCCGGGAGGAAAACAAACATGACACATGCTGTGCAGGTAACAACAGCAGACCTATGAGCATCCATACCTGTCTTCCTTCTGAGAGATTCCTCAGATGTTATTAAATGCCTCCTTGAAGGGGAGGAGTGTAGTGAAAAGATTTTAAAGAATGGCGAGTGTCTCTCACCCCCTTCCTACTCCCCTTCCAAACTCCCTCTCCAAACTCCCTGTTAGCGACCAGGGAGCTGACTTACTCCTTTATAAAGCCCTGGACTGCCTGATAGCCCCTCCCCCTGATTAAGGCTCAACCAATGAGCAGAGGCTTCAAGATTTCAAACTCTGATTAGAAGCTCAAAGCTTCCACCTGCCAGCCACAGCACACACTCCTTGGGGGGGAGGGGAAGAGGGGAAAAAAAGAAGAAAAAACCACACCAAAGGACTCAGCTTCTGCTGTCAATAGTGAAACAAACTGCAGTTCAGTCTTAAACTTACATGGGGTCTGGAAGAATTAATCAAGTGGGTTGTGGGCAGGAGGATGTCTCAACTCATCATTTTGTTTTAAGTTCCATCCTGTTACAGTGCCAGTTGTAGGAATAAAACTTGTAAATGAAATTAAGTTCTGTGGCTTCCCTGTCGAGCTGGCTTTTGAAATTGGTTTGAAAAAATACGGTGATTTAGACATCCATTAATGATTGCCCGTGCAAGTTAAAATGTTCCCCAACATGTTTCTGTGTGTTGACTTTTCGGATATCTGATTTGTGTCCATTAATTTCTTTCTTGTAGAGACTGTCCAGTTTGGCCAATGTATATTGTCCAAATGTGTAATGTGTGTGTGTGTGTGTGTGTGTGTGTGTGTGTACAATATAGGGTACTTAAAGTGGGCATTAAGTATTCTTATCAGCTTCATTTAGCTTGGACTCTAACAATTTATTTCCCCCTTTTTTCTCCTCTTCCCCTCTGCCCCCATCCCATCTCTGTGCTATTTATTTGAAAACTGAACCCCTTAAACACCATTCAACTGAAGAAGTGGGCTGTGCCCATGAAAGATCATAAGACCATCTACATTTTTTGTTAGTCTCTAAGGTGCTGAAAAGACTATTTCTTAGGTTTTTTTAAGTTATAACAGTCTATGCAGTGTTGTAGTAGCTGTGCTGCTCAGGATAAGGTGGGTGAGGTGATATCTTATTAGAACCACTTCTGCTGGTGAAAGATTCGAGCATTTAAATTCACACAGAACTCTACTGGAGAATTCACTTCAAGATCTTTAAAGTTGCTTAGCTATAATAATTCAGATTTGAAGTACAGGAGTGTGATGAAAAACTGTAAGAATTAGAACAGTTTCTGAGTTGTTGGTATTGCCATCAATAAATATTCACTACAATGTAGTAGTAACTTGGTTTCAGAAGAGTTTTAAAAACAAACAGTGGTCACTTACTTCAAATAAGCACATTGTGGCCATGGCTGCATCACATTTAAAAGTGAGAAGGCATAGCCATAAGGGTGAGTGACAGGAAGAAGGGGCAGAGGAGAGTGAGTCAGGGGAGTGTCTCAGGAGGGAAGAGGTGTCATAGGGACAGCCCCTGGGAAAGGGGAGGTGTGGGGGGGGCTAAGGGGTAAAGGGTAGCATGGGGATGGAGCCACAGTACAGTCACCAATGGCATCCATATTTTTAGGGAGCTTCCTCTGCTCCTAACTAAAATCCCTAATAAACCAAATAATCTCTAACCACAATGCTCTAGTGTTTACTTTTGAATTTTCAAAGATAAAAGGTAGGCAAGAAAATATCTTTTACTGGACTAACTTCAGTTGGTGAGAGAGACAAGCTTTTGAACTATCCAAGAAATTCATTGGAGCATAGTCTGCGGTGTCTGAGTGCCTGGCTGTGGATGACAGATTTCTTGGTCTGTCTGGGATGGTTTCTGAACCTGTGAAGGTGTGTGGAGGACTATTAATCCAGGAAGTTGATACTAAAGTGGGGGGAGGGGGAGGGGAGAGGAGGAAGCGGCAATGCCTGTTAGTGTGTGGCTGTGCAGACAAGCATACATATGCATATGTATAGAGAGAGTGTTATCATGTAATCCTTGGATAGAGACATAGCTGAGATCAAGAGCACCGGAACAGATAGAGGTGGCGGGGCCATGATCCCATCACTTTTTACTGACCACAAGGGAAGCAACAGGAAGGAGGAGGGCAGAGAGGAGCAAGCAGGATCTTGGGGCGGGGGGTGGAGGGGTGGAAGACAGTGTAAAGATCAAGCCTCAGGGGGAAGGGGCAGCATGAAAGCAGAGCTTTGGGGAGAAAAGGCAAATTCTTCTTTGTCAGTGTGGGGGCTTAAGGAGAGGGGATGGTACCAGAGATGGGGCCACAGTTCAAGAACAGGTGACCTCCCCACTTTTAGGGAGCTTTCATTGCACCAGGCTGAGATCAATATTAAACGCTTGGTATAAGATGAACCACATATATTTTGTCTCTTGTCTATCTTGTAAGAATTAAAATTTCAGTAAAAGTCATGGTATCGACACGTATGCAGCTCTAGATCATCATAGCACCTTATCAGTTCACACATGCTTGCTACAAAACCATGCTGTTACTTGTGATAATCTAAGATCAGCATGGAAGAACTTCACATTTATATCTATCCCTGAAAAAACAGCTGTCTGCTCTCTGAGAATGTGAATTTGCCTCTGTTCCTGAGGCTAGCACCAAGCCTGTTCATTTCTTAATACTTCATCTGATCGGTCTCAAGTGGTGGTTAGGCCTCACACTTGGCCTCTATTACAAGGGTGAATTTCACCCTGTGTGTAAAACTGATATGTGGTCATTGAGGCCTTTGCTAATTAACTTTAGCAATTACTGGTATCTTTGCTTTAATTGTCACTTTGTAATTGTAATTGCTCTTCTAACCCATTTATGGTCTTATATAATATGTCAAATTTGTTAATTTTTTCTTGTCAACGGAAGTTACTTTAATTCACAGTCTTGTAACTTAGCAAGCACATATCATGACAACTGTTATTCCTGCTATGTGAAAATGTAAGTTTCACCCTTAGGCTAAATCTAATTTGGAGATCTTAAAGTTGCTAATGATTTTCAATATTTTAGCCTAATTGAATGCATGGTGCTTTTACATTCAAATTGGAATGCCCAGCCTGTTGGTAGCTGAATGGTTGTGACAGTAGAATGCAACCCTAAAAATACTAACTTTTCTGTGTTTTCACAAACATCACCAGATACATCAATAATGCCTTGGCTTTATTCCACATTGGGCCTAATAGCACAATTCATAGTCAAGATATTCCAGATTAATGAACAACATACCAGTATAGCTGTGATTGCACATAAACACATGCAGCAGCCACTTTACACTGCAAAATGATTCACCAAGGGCTGCTTTGGTCAGGTCTAGACAATTTGTGTCGCTTTTTCTGATCGCTTTTCCAAGGAGGCTTTTCTGCCATTTGGCTCAGTCTAGATGGGGCCAAATGGCAGAAAAGTGTCCTTTTTCAGTAGAGTGAGGTATACAGGGCTCCCTGAAAGAGCATGTTTGCTCTTCCACAAAAAAAGTGGAAGAGCAAACACGTTCCCTGGATGCGGCGGGGGTTTTCCGGGATACCAGTGGTCTATATGTAGCTGGAGTGGGTTTTAAAAAATACTCAGCATTGGCCTAAATCGGCTTCTATTGAATTCAGTGACAAAACTCCCACTGGCTACATTCAAAATGAGTCAGATTGATGTGGAGTGCTTGTGAAAATCTCATCCTCAGGTTTTTTTTAACTGAAAGAGTTAAAAAGGATCCTGCCACTATCAGAAACTGCCAATCACGGCCAGACCTCATAGTCAGAGTCAGAGTCCATAGTCACTAGATAGGAGTCAGCTGGAGCAGGATGCCAGCAGGACAGAGGCAGGAAACAAGTCAGAATGCCAGGACATCCAGTAGGAACAGGAAGCACAAGGCACACAGTCAAAAGCAGGGTACAACCCAGCTGTTCAGAAAACTTTCTGTTCCTGCTGTTGGCTTCAGGAGAGCCAGCAACCAGTTGGCCATTCAGGCACTCTCCCACTCAGAATGGAATCTCACAGTGGGGCTGGGCTTTGTGGGGGCCAAGTAAGCACTTGTAGTATGGCTGCTATTATGGGTCTGAGTTCAAGACCTGTGAGTTATGATTCTGTGCTGCACTATTTACATTTTCTTCAGAAATGCTCTAACGGGTGGGCAATAATTTTTGATGGGGGAGCACTCCAAAATTTTCAACAGAGATCGAAGGCCGCACTCTTCCAAGATATTAATGGAGAGGATGAGGAGTCTGGGATAGAGGTTGGGTGCATAGGGAGCTTGGGGTAAGCGATTGGGATGCAGGAGGGAGAATGGAGTCTGGGAGTAAGCTTGGTTGCAAGAGGCGGTTGTGACCTAGTGCAGGGTTTTGGGATGTGACCTAAGTTAGGAGGTGCTTGTGATCTCAGGCAGAAGATTAGGGTGCCAGATCTGGGAGGGGATATTGGTGCATGTGGAGTAGCAGGGGCAGAAGTATAGGGGCTGGGGTGCCAGAGGCAGGCTCTGGCCAGGAGACTTACCAGCTAGCAGCCAAGCCAGCCTACCTGCCTACCTGCAGAGCTGAAGGGTTGCAGAGCTTTAAATGTTTCTTCCTACTCGGCCATGTGCTTGAGTAACTGAGCAGAAGGGGATGGGGAATTTGCTTCATGGCTACCTGTTATTCAAACAGGCAACTCCCATTGGCCAGTTTCTGACTAGAAACTGGCCAATAGGATTGTGCTGGGGACTGGAGCAGCATCTGAATCTTCTCCCCTCCCCTCCAGACTCATAAAGAGAAAGCGCCCTGCAGCTGTGTTTTTGCCAGATCTCGGACCTCAATCCCAGATGCGGGGCTGCAGAGCAAGCAGGGGAGCCCTACCGGGGGCTCCCCAGAGCCTCTGCAGGCTGGATCCAGTGGAATGGCAGGCCATATCTGGCCCGCGGCCCATATTTTGCCCAGGCTTGTTCTAATAGATCAGCAACACCCTAGTGCTGCACAGTAGCATTAGGTAAAAACATATGTCCTGATGTGGAATATGTACCCATGATATTCCAAGTCAGAGCCAAGAGGGGGGCAAATGGCCATATTAATATTTTATTAGCATTATCCAACAATTGGTATTTAATCCCTAACACAATAGACAGGATTTGTTCCTTTTAGTTTAAAAAATAAACATCAAAACTGCTCATGTATTTAGGACATTGTAACAGCTTAATGTTAGGCAATTATTGTCTTTAATTCAGAGTAAATCATCTAATCTCACTTGAATTTTTTCTGAGGGTATGTCTACACTACAAAGTTAGTTTGAACTAATGGAACTAACTTTCATAGGCGCTACACTAGCGCTCCGTTAGTTTGAATTTAATTCGAACCAGTGGAGCGCTTAGTTTGAACTAGGTAAACCTCATTCCACAAGGATTAAGCCTAGTTCGAACTTACTAGTTCGAATTAAGGGTTGTGTAGACCCTTAATTCGAACTAGTGGGAGGCTAGCCCTCCGCAGCTTTCCCTGGTGGCCACTCTGGCCAACACCAGGGAAACTCTTCTGCCCCCCTCCCCGCCCTGGACCCCTTAAAGGGGCACGGGCTGGCTACGGTGCCAGTGCCAGGTGCAAGCCTGCCAGCACCCAGCCAGCAGACCCTGCACTTGGCACGGATCGAGCCACCCACCCGATGCCCCCCAACCCTCCCCCTCTTCCCGGGACCAGGCTGGCGGCTCCCGGGAGCTTGCCCGGGACTGCAAGAGGCGGGCACCCGCCTGGGCTAGTGCGGACATCGAGGACCTCGTCCATGATCTCCGCACTAGGCACAGGAAAGTGGCCATCTAGGGCAGGAGAGCTGCCAGCCTGGCCACCCAGGAGCAGGTGTGCATGAAAATCAAGGGGGTCCACTGAGACCCCCGACCCTGAGCCCTGAGCTTACAATGGCCGTCCTGGGTCAGACCAAAGGTCCATCTAGCCCAGTAGCCTGTTTGCCGACAGCGGCCAACCCTAGGGACTCTGGAGGGGATGGACCGAAGACAGTGACCAAGCCATTTGTCTCGTGCCATCCCTCTCCAGCCTTCCACAAACCTTGGGCAGGGACACCACTCCTACCCCCTGGCTAAGACTACTCCATGGACCCAACCTCCATGACTTGATCTCACTTCCCTTTAAACTCTGTTCTAGTTCTAGCCTTCACAGCCTCCTGAGGCAAGGAGTTCCACAGGTTGACTCTTTGCTTTGTGAAGAACAACTTTCTGTTACTAGTTTGAAGTCTGCTACCCATTCCTTTCCTTTGGTGTCCTCTAGTCCTTCTTTATGGGAACTCAGGAAGAACTTTTCTGAATGCACCCTCTCCACCCAACCCCTGCTTTTAGAGACCTCTATCCTGTCCCCCCTCCGTCTCCTCTTTTCTAAGCTGAACAGTCCCAGTCTCTGTAGCCTTTCTTCATCTGGGACCTGTTCTCAACCCCTGAACATGTTAGTTGCCCTCCCCTCTCCCAGCCTTTCTCTTCCCCTCTCCCACCTCCTTTTCCCAGTCTCCCCCAGTTTTTTTTTCAATAAAGACAGAGTCAATGTTGGAAGAAACATTATCTTTATTTTGTACATCAATAAGAAGGGGGGCTAAGGAAGGGTAAGTGGAAGGAGGTGAGGGAGGAATGGGGTACGAGCCCCCGATGGGGAGGACTGGGCTGGCTCTGCGGGCTTCTGGGGGTGGAAGCTCTCCTGCAGCCCCCCAATTACTCCCTCTCCCCAGATGGCAGCCTGCGGCAAGTGCAGCCGGGCTGATGGCCGAGTGGTGTGATGTGCCCAGTGTGGGCACTCAGGGCACTCCAAGCCAGAACTTCTTTGCAAGCGGGGCACCCCTTAGAACTGTGTGTCCGGGGTGGGGGTCGGGACCCTTTAAGCGCAGCCCTCGGCTAGCCTGAGACAGCATCTCCATGCTCTAAGTCCTATGAAAGTTAGTTCGAACTAACGTCCATTAGTTTGAACTAATTTTGTAGTGTAGACATACCCTTATAGTCCTAGCCTTCACAGCCTCCTCTGGCAAGGAATTTCACAGGTTGACTATGCACTGTGTAAAGAAGAACTTTCTTTTATTAGTTTTAAACCTGCTACCCATTAATTTCATTTGGTGTCCTCTAGTTCTTCTATTATGGGAACGAGGTGTACAGGTAGTTCGAATTAGAGAGCCTAATTCGAACTACCTACTCCATGCCGCGTGTAGCCGTGGGCATGGAGTCCGCACTAAGGGGGATTTAAAAATGGCGGCGCCCGGCAAGATGCAAATGAAGCCTGGGATATTTAAATCCCGGGCTTCATTTTCAACTTCGAATGCCTACATTAGCCACCCTAGTTCGAACTAGGGTGGCAGTGTAGACATACCCTAAGATATTCTGTGTCTTATTTTCTATCCCTTTCTTACTAATTTCTAACATCCTATTTGTCTTTTTGGCTGCCGCTGCACACTGTGTGGACGTTTTCAGAGAACTATCCACGATAACTCCAAGATCTCTTTCCTGATTTGTCATAGCCAAATTATCCTCCATCATACTGTATGTAGAGTTGGGGTTATTTTTTCCAACATGCATTACTTTACACTTATCCACATTAAATTTCATTTGCCATTTTGTTGCCCAATCACTCAGTTTGGTGAGATCTTTATGAAGTTCTTCACAGTCTGCTTCTGTCATGACTATCTTAAACAGTTTAGTATCATCTGCAAACTTTACCACCTCACTGCTTACCCCTTTCTCCAGATCATTTATGAATAATTGAGTTTATCGTTGAGTTTACTGGTAGCAAAATCAGATCCCTGCATGGTATTTTAAAATATGTTGCAGCTGCTAAAGAAGGGACACCAATTTCAGGAATCGCTTAAGTCCATGTCAAGGAATAGGTCACGCCTCTGGGAGTAATCATGAGAATTAGAGAAAACTCAGTTTCCCCTTGTAGAGTATCCTGCATAGAACTGGATGGGCTTTAGGGCCTCTGGAATTTCCAAAGAATTTCTCAGTGCTCTGAGTCTTAGTGATCCACAGTGAGCAGCACTACCTGATCCATGGAGTAAAGAGACAAACATGTGAGTGGCTGCCCCGTGTACAGTTCCGCTGCTTCTTCTGTTCCTTAGCAAAATGGCTTCTGTTGGGTTATTTTACAGCTACATAGTGGCTGTTAGAGAGGTGATCCAGACTAAATTAATATAGCTCTGTGGAAATCTGTTTGGCCTGCAAGAGATGGTGCCAGAGAGACCAGGTAGCCAGCTGCTCCATCCCTTCTGACCCTGCTACTAACTACCAAATCCCTATGGAGCCCAATCAGTGACTTCACGGAGAGCAAGGAAGGAGGGATGGCACAACACTCATCAACACATCTGTACATCTGCCCGATTAAAGAATCCTCAATGGACATCTTCACAGGAGACCATCTGGCTTTACATCACTGGAAGTTGTTATCTTTAATACAGCATATCAGATAAAGAGATCTTCTAGTACAATATTAATCCAAAATAAACAAACGTGAAAATGACTACTTGCAAGAGAAGAGCAAATAATACACAACAAATAAGTTATGCAATGAATTCTGCTTTAATAGTGTTAAAATTCTTAAATTTCTAATTATTCAAAATTCATCATTCACTTCCATGAATAAATCTGAGAACAATCTGCAAATGAAAAAGATCAGTGCAAATATTCATAATTCATGTAGACCATGTGGTATTGTTTCTGCTCTATACCTGGATAATTTATATAACTATCAGCACAGCATGAATTGTGAGTTGTGCAGTTGAATCTACAGTTCAAAATTTGCATTTGATTACTCAAATTAAAATGTGCTGTAGTAGAAGCACTTAGCTGATAGAGCTTGAGCTCTCAAAAATGTGCAACACATGAACTCAAAGATTAGGAATGGAGCTGAATCAAAATTGCCTTCAAATGTCAACAAATATGTGCAGAGCTTCCCCACAACCCCATACACTGCTTAATCAGCGTGAATGGTTACTATATTAGCAACTAATCCTGCAGTCAAAACTGCCACTGGACCAGACACTCAATGGCAGAAGTACAGTTAAAACAGACATCATGCCAGAAACTGATGAACAGCTGGTGTGAAGATGAAGGAACACAACTACTCTGCAATTTATTTGGTCTTCTCTGTTTTGCTCTTGAATTCATTTGAACTTCATGAGGTCAACATTACAACTTAGCTGGTTGTTAGAGCTGTAATAGTAAACAAACACCCACAATAGATCAGTACATCACGAATCTCCTGTTCTTTGTTCGAAGATGTACAATAAACGGAATCTTATAATTACATATTTTATGTTCTAATGGTTCACACTTATCATTTGACCCAAATTCAAAAGTTGCATGCCTCAGCTTTAATGCAGCCTCCAAAAGGATATGCTAACCACGCAAAATGGACATAGACCAGCCAAGTGCTGCAGCACAACTAAACTAAGTAAAGCATAAGAAGTAAAAAGGCCAGCAAGTAAAATGGGTGAAAAGCAAGGCATAATACACAGTAAAATTCATAAAATGTGGAAAAGGGACAGCTGAAGAAGCACCACAGGTGGTAGAGCAGGGAGAATTGGAAGTTGGTTGCAGCACACTCAAAAACATTCTAAAATTACTGCCTTTATTACTTTTAGGAGTAGTTCTCTAAGGATAATAGGTCATTTCCAGGAAACAAAATACATTAATTCCTAGGGAATTTAGTAAGAAGTATCAGAATGAAGATTATTCTCCTTCTTTTCAAAGGTATCTATTTTGTGATAGCATAGCTTCATAGCAGCAGACACAGCCTAGTGCTCTCTGTATTACCAAACAAATCTAATCCTATTTTAGTGTGATGAGAAGATGCTGCCTCTTTGGATAGGGGTAGGGCAGAGCAAAAGGTACATTCATTTCCTCAGCAACAGACAATAAATAAGTTAAAAGTTGATATTTGGGTTCAGTGCCCAGTGAAGTTGATGGAAAGATTCCCACTGCCTCCAGTGAGCATTGTATCAGATTCTTACTGCAACCTCTGCTTTGCTGACTTTTCCATAGAACTCCTCTTATTAAAAGCTCACATTTACAGGAAGTTCCACTGGGCAGAAATCCCTAGAACAATTGCAGAACCACATGAAATTTATACAGACAAACCTAGGACTCTAAGAGTCATGGAGAATCTATGGGTTTTGGAATGAGGAGACTGTTTGTTCAACAAGGGTTAAACCCTCTCCCCAACAGAATGGCTTGGAGAAAACTCTGAAGTGAGCCTTGCAAAAATTTATTCCCTTTTCTTTCCCCAGGGTCCTTTTCATTTATTTTCCCCAAGAGAGAGAATAATCCTTAATTTTTTTCCCTTTTTTGTTTTGCATTCTAAAGAAGGCAGCTGTAGTCATCATGCTGAATAATATTAATCTTCTAAATGCATATGTCAGTCTAAATTTAGATTCCCTGTTCTTCAAAGAGAAAGATTAATCCAGAAATTAGTATTTCTTTGTCCAAAAAGATGTGGGTGTAGCTGAATTAATCCTCAGTCTTTATTAAACCAATGTTTTAGAGGGGAGAAGGTGAATCAAGAGCCAACTGAAAAATAAACATAGAATATTATATAGAAAGTGTGTTTTGGAATGGATTAAATAGTATTGGATTAAATACTGCCATTTACTATATATATTTATAGACACTTTCTTTGTTTAACAGAGCAGGGTATACCACATCCTATAAAACCATGGGGTAGACAATATAGATTGCGCTTCAATCCCAGGTTCAGCTATCCCAGGGCCTCTGGGACTCAGCTACTCTGGGGTTTCTGGAGCTCCAGGGCCAGCCATGGGGCTGGCTAGCTGTGGCCCGGGAAAGTGTAGCCCTGGTGGCCCAAAGCAACAGAGCCCCAATGGCCCGGAGCACCAGAACTACAGTGGCCCCAGAGCAGCAAAGCCCCAGCAGCCTGGGACATCTGAACCCCAGTAGCCCCAGGTCTGCAGAGTCTGGCTGCCGTGGGAGCAGTGGAGCCCCAGAGCCCCGGGGCTGGCCGAGGAGCTGGGAGACTGAGGGGAGCCCAGGGGAAGAGGAGCCTGGTGATTTGCTGAGAGAGCCCAGGAGAGCCTGGAATCTGTCAGCAGAGTGGCCAACCTCTGCTGGTCTGGCAAAGTCCCTCCTTTGGAACCAGTCAGGTCCCAAGGGTGCCAGACCAGGGAGGTCCAACTTCTATTTTTAAAGGAGCAATTGCAATCTCTTTAAGCCTGTAAGCATCACTTACTTATTTACTTACTTATTTACTTCTATCACTTATTTACTTACGGATGCTATATGTCATGACTGAGCTGCCAAAGAGTCAAGCAATACACAATATGTATATACTTATGGTTTTGTCTTTACCATGGTTATTTCGCTTACAAGTTCCCATTGGTTAAGATTATGGAGCAATTTTTTAAATATTGACCTTATTTTACACCTGCCATATACATCCCTTAGACATCTAATTACTTGATTTGTGGGGACAATTAGATATGTAGATATTCTCATAAATTTTGCACACTAATCATTGCAAGTGAAACCAGAGACCAAGATTAGAATCAGACTGAGAGTTTGGCCCGGTATCATCAGAGGTGCATAGCTGTCTAGGAAATAGTCCCTATTATTGATAATAGATTATATCTGTCTTTATTACCACTGTCCATTGGTGTGTTTGCACATGAGAGAGAAAGAGAGAGAGAATCTAGGGTACAATTACACAGCAACATTATTTTGGAATAACTGACATTATTCTAAAATAACATAGTGAGCATCTATACTTCAAGCCTTTATTTCAAAATAATATTGAGCTGGAGGACTTCTTACTCTGATAACCCTCATTTCACTAGGAGTAAGAGAAGTCAAAGGAGGAGTGTTCTTTCAATTTCCGGCTGTGTAGACAGCACCAAAAACTGATGTAAGCTACTGTATTTCAACAGCTACACAATTGATGTAGCTGGACTTGTGTAGTTTAATTCGACTTTAGCCCTACTGTGTAGATATACCCCTGCTTTCAAGTAGGAAAAAGTGATCTTCCGGAAAAGGGCTTATTTTCCGCAAGATCCCGTCTAGACTGGCGCTTTTCTCCGGCAAAACCCCGAGCCGGAAAAAAGCAGCAGCCATGTTCATGCAAATACCGCAGGGGATATTTAAATCCCCCGCGGCATTTGCAATTCCGAAGTGTCTCATTAGCATCCCTTTTCCGGAAAAGGGTGCCAATGTAGACACAGCCCTAGAGTATTAAACAAGTTGACCCCGTATAGTCCCATTGCTTATATGAATAAGTTGTGTATCCAGAGATGCTGCATGAGATTTAACTTCCGCAGATAATAGCCTATGCAAAATGTGGTCCCTGATCCTGTGAACTGATCTATATTGGCAAATTCCTGTGCCTGTGAAGAGCCCTATAGTCTGCCCATGCGGAGCTGCTTGTAAGATGACTAGGGACTTGAAGTTTAAACAAGCTGAGTGTGGTTAAGAGGATGCAAATGTAAAACCAGTTAAATTATTTCTCATTTAGTTCACTAGAGTGTTCATGGAGCAGCTAACATGAGTAGCCCTTAGTGAAATAATACTATATTCTCATTCTTTGGGGCTGTAGTAAAATACGAGGAAGCTGAGTTAAAGTAAAGAAAACTTCTATAGTGGTTGCTCAATATTCAAAAAGCCAAGGGATTCAATTCTGCCCACACCATCCTCATAACACATGTACAGCCAAACTGAAAAGAAATACATAAGAGAGGTACATACTGGCTGATGTTGAAAAGCCTTAAGGGCAGATGTATTCTTTTTAAATCCATTAGGTGGAGCCATCAGACAAGAGGAAAGGGAGTAAAGTCAGTGCAGAAGGCATTGTTTGGCAATACTAGTCCTTGGTATTCACATTTTTCTCTGCCAAGAGTTTTCTCCTTATGATATGGTTCACTTTTATCTAACTTATTACATCCAATTGCAATTGTAAGTTTTAACCTGTCCTTGTAGCTAAGTTTTCATTAGAATCAGAGCTGTCTTGTCCATAGGATGGTACAGGACAGTTGCCCCAGTCCCCATGCTTTGGGGGACCCCTGGGGACCCAGGGCAATCTGGGTTGGGTTCCTGCAACACTCACCAGCAGCTGCAGAATGTTGAGCATCCCAGCCCCAGCCTGCTTCACTCTGCTGTCTCCCAGCTGGGTTGCTCTTCTTCACAGCAGCAGCTGGAAGCAGAGCGACTAGCCTGCTCTGCTCCCCTGAGCAATGTGGCTGGGAGACAGGGGTTTAGAGCAGGCTGGGGCGGTGTTATTCTACTTCCTGACACCACAGTGACCATAGGGAACACTGACATCTGCTGCTGGCATCAGTTCCCTCCACCCCTGTAATTCTCCCGGATTGTGTGGCTTGTGGGGAGGAAGTTTGGGGAAAGGGGTGGAGTGAGGATGGGGTGGGGACAGAGCAGGGGCAGGAAGAGGTGGGGCCTGGGTCAGTGTGAATGGAGGGAGGTTGTCCCAGGCCCCACACCTCCCAAAGAACAGTCCTGAGCTTAACACACTATTGAGACTGAGCCAGACACTAAAGGGGTATTAAGATGCTCCAGCAATAGGGGTGATGTATGTATCTAGACAGACAGAATCATATCTTAGGCTACGTCTAGACTACATACCTCTGGCGACAGAGGCATGTAGATGAGGCTACCAGGCATAGGAAAATGAAGCGGCGATTTAAATAATCGTCGCTTCATTTAAATTTACATGGCTGCCGCGCTGAGCCGATCAGCTGTTTGTCAGCTCAGCGTGGTAGTCTGGATGCGCGAGTGTCGACATCAAAGGCATTTGTCGACCACCCAGGTATGCCTCCTGGAATGAGGTTTACCTGGGTGGTCGACAAATGCCTTTGAGGTCGACACCCGCACGTCCAGACTACCGTGTTGAGCCGACAAACAACTGATCGGCTCAGCGCGGCAGCCATGTAAATTTAAATGAAGCGGCGATTATTTAAATCGCCGCTTCATTTTCCTATGCCTGGTAGCCTCATCTACATGCCTCTGTCATCAGAGGCATGTAGTCTAGACGTAGCCATAGAATCATAGAATACTAGGACTGGAAGGGACCTCAAGAGGTCATCAAGTCCAGTCCCCTGCCCTCATGACAGGACCCAGTACTGTCTAGATCATCCCTGATAGACATTTATCTAACCTACTCTTAAATATCTCCACAGATGGAGATTCCACAACCGCCCTGGGCAATTTATTCCAGTGTTTGACTACCCTGACAGCTAGGAACTTTTTCCTAATGTCCAACCTAAACCTCCCATTGCTTCTTGTTCTATCCTCAGAGGCCAAGATGAACAAGTTTTCTCCCTCCTCCTTATGACACCCTTTTAGATACCTGAAAACTGCTATCACGTCCCCCATCAATCTTCTCTTTTCTAAACCTAGTTCTAAACAAACCTAGTTCTTTCAGCCCTCCTTCATAGGTCATGTTCGCTAGACCTTTAATCATTCTTGTTGCTCTTCTCTGGACCCTCTCCAATTTCTCCATATCTTTCTTGAAATGCAGTGCCCAGAACTGGACACAATACTCCCAGGCTACATCTAGACTACATCCCTTTTTCGTAAAAGGGATGTAAATTAGACGTATCGCAATTGCTAATGAAGCGGGGATTTAAATCTCCCGCGCTTCATTAGCATAAAAATGGCTGCCTCTTTTTTTCCGCACGGAGATTTGTCGGAAAAAAGCACCAGTCTAGACGCTGATCTTGTGGAAAATAAAGCCTTTTCTGAAAGATCTCTTATCCCTTATTTCCTAGACGGATAAGGGATCTTTCGGAAAAGGCTTTATTTTCCGCAAGATCAGCGTCTAGACTGGTGCTTTTTTCCGACAAAGTTCCGTGCGGAAAAAAAGCGGCAGCCATTTTTATGCTAATGAAGCGCGGGAGACTTAAATCCCCGCTTCATTAGCAATTGCGATACGTCTAATTTACATACCTTTTACGAAAAAGGGATGTAGTCTAGACGTAGCCCAACTGAGGCCTGACCAGCGGAGAGTAGAGTGGAAGAATGACTTCTCGTGTCTTGCTCACAACACACCTGTTAATGCATCCCAGAATCATGTTTGCTTTTTTTGCAACAGCATCACACTGCTGACTCATATTCAGCTTGTGGTATATATATCTATAACCCCTAGATCCCTTTCTGCCGTACTCCTTCCTAGACAGTTGCTTCCCATTCTGTATGTGTGAAACTGATTGTTCCTTCCTAAGTGGAGCACTTTGCATTAGAAAAATACGCATAGAAACAGAGAGCTAGTGCACACAAAAAATTAATGAGCAGCAAACAAAGGTAAGAGAATCTCAATAAGGGCACGATTTTGCTCCTTTTGAAGTTAATGGCCAAAGTCCCACAGACCTTAATAGTGAAGAATCAGGTTAAAAAGGGGTAATACTAATATGGTCATAAACAAGTTACTCATAAAGGCAATTTTAAATAAGATGTTTCAAAAATGAAAATGAGGAAATGAACTCTGAACATGTCCTACTTTTAAATTTTAGCTTCTTATATGACTTACATGAAAACCCATTGAATCCAAGTATTATTTGACTTATTATTTGTATTGCACTGGTGCTTATGAACTCTAGTCATGAATCAGGATTCCACTATATCAGTGCTGTATTAACACAGAATAAAAAGATGGTCCCTGTCTGGAAGAGTTTAGAATGAAAGTATTGTTTTATATTACTGTATATTTTTTATCTTGAAGTGTATTGGTGGTTGGACTGATCACTCGTTGTACAATAAATAGGTAGTTTGCAGTATTTGTGTCAGCTAAGTAGCTGTAGTCTAGTAAGGAGGCAAATTATATATATATTAGAGAGTTTTTGCATCTATCTGTCCATTCATTTGTGAATCTGTCTGTTCAAGAACCCCTTCCAAATGGTAAGAGCTAGGACTACAAATTTGGTCTGCAGCTTCCTCTTATTATAACTTAAAGCAAGGTCAGGGTTTGGTTGTACCAGGACAATGAGATGTGTGTGGAATGTGATTGTTTTGCCTCAAAAGGAAAGGGAGGAGTGTGATAGGTGGGACAGTTAGACTCACAAATGACCACAGCTAGAGCCCCAGCCCCAGGGAACAGTCATTGGCTGGCAACATGACCCCCACCACCATGGCATGCCTCAGGGAGCAGCCACCAACCAGTTCCCTCTCCCCCCTGCCTCGGGCCCACCCTGGGGAAAAGTCAGCGGGAAGCCTGCCCCTCCTCCGAGGCCACCTCTCGCTCCAGGCTGGCTCTAGGGAGAACCCAGCAGGTAGCCTGCATGGTCTCCCCTCACCTCCAATCCAGGCACAGGGAAAAGCCAATGGGAGGCCTGCACACACCCCTTCTCCAGGTCACCCCCTTGCCCTAACCTGACCCCAGGGAGAAGCTGACAGGCATCCTGTGTGGCTCCCCCACCCCACCCCAGGCCAGCCTTAGGGAAAAGCCAGCAGCCAATGGGAGGCCTGCACCCGCCTCTCCCCCGAGACACCTCCTGCTACTCCCATCGCCCTGGGACAGCCCTGGACCCGGGCAATGGCAGGTAATTCTTCTAGTGTGTGTGTATGTATACAAGTATCAGAGGGGTCTTTGCATCTGACGAAGTGGGTCTTTGCCCACGAAAGCTTATGCTCCTACACTTCAGTTAGTCTATAAGGTGCCACAGGACTCCTCGTCGCTTTTGTATGTATACATACATACATATTTGCAAATTTTACAGATACGTATGGCAGAAAAAAAAATCTGTGTTGGTTCCTAGAGGACTCTATACCTTATTTAAGGGGAATGACTAACTTAATTTAATCACTTCAAGTGTGAGGAAAGCCTATTAGTTTTATCTTTGCCTTATGCAAATGTAACACTTCCATAATAGACCATTTTCAGTGGAGTTTAGCCACTCATCAGGATTTAATTTCTCTTGGGTAAGAAAATCTGATCATTGCATGAGCAATGGTCTATGATGTTTGGAATTATTGTTATTTATATGAACAGATTCTGGCTTGTTCCAGTTTTTGCAACAACACATTTTGTAGACACTTAAACAAACTTGTTCCATTTTTAGCCTTGTTTTTAGTCTGCATTCCTTTGCACCCAAAGTAAACATTATTTAAGCTTTGTGTTAAGAGAAACATTATGCAGCAGTTGTGAGACATGAGAACTGGCAACTTTGGTTGTGAGTTGAAACCAGCTGCCCTTATTACAAGTGGGACTTTGATTTATATACAGAGTTGGATTTGTCCTTGTTAACACGAGGAGATGACAATTCCTTCCATTGGTGGGGGCCGTGGCCCTTCAAGGGGAATTCCCTTTCCCTACCTTAGGAACTGTCTGTGTGTCTACCATCCTTCATAGAGCAACTTTCAATTTCCCCAAAGGCTCATCCCTAGCAATGTCTCTTCCTTACCTACTGTTATAATAAGGGTGTGTCAGCAGGAGCGGCCCTAGATGAGCTGCCGGCAACTGGCACCCTTGGTGAAACGTGCGATTGGTGCGTGATCAGTGCCCCTGCCTCCAAAGCTCTCAATGGCCATTTATCTTGGCACCTTAGGCAACCACCTAGTTCGTCTGTATTGACGGGGCGCCACTGTGTGACAGGTGAGAGTATTGGTAAAAGACTGAGCTCTATTTCCTGGCTCATAGGAACATGAGTCAGTTCTACTCCTGTCACATGTCAGGAGTCAATATCCAGGGTCTGCTACTGCATCTTCCACCCACTATTTAGACTACTGAGGCAAATAGGAGCAAGAGCTGATTTCAAATTAAATCTGACCTATGGTGTCTACCTCAAGAATAACTATACTATGTACTCAGTTTTTGATTCAAATTTTCTTTTTCAGGCTCATTTCTCTTTACTAATTGTAATATCTGACCCAGGTACTTATATGGTCCATGTTACTAACATTGGATGTATATATTTTCACAACACCCCTGGAAGATAGGGAAATATGATTATCCCCATTTGAAAGATGGGGAGCTGCAACAGTGAGAGGCTAAATGCCTTGCCCAAGGTCACACAGGAAGTCTATGACAGAGCACCAAACTAAACATAGGTTTTGTAAATCTCAAGTTAGCACTCTAGCTATTCCTCACAGGAGGAATAAGGGTAGTTCGAATTAGGAGCTTTAATTCAAACTACCTAGTCCGTGCCGCGTGTAGCTGCGGGCAGGTAGTTCGAACTACGGGGCATTTAAAAATGGTGGCGCCCGGGAACATGCAAATGAAGCCCAGGATAGTTAAATCCCGGGCTTCATTTGCAAGTTCGAATGCCTACATTAGCCACCCTAGTTTGAACTAGGGTGGCAGTGTAGACAAACCCTCTGTTTAATCCTGAGCTGATGGTGTCAAACTTGCAGATTAACTGTAGCTCAGCAGTTTCTCTTTGAAGTCTGGTCTTGAAGTTTTTTTGCTGCAGGATGCTACTTTAGATCTGCTATTGTGTGTCCAGGGAGACTGAAATGTTCTCCTACAGGTTTTTGTATATTGCCATTCCTAATATCTGATTTGTGTCCATTTATTCTTTTACGTAGGGACTGTCCAGTTTGGCCGATTTATATAGCAGAGGGGCATTGTTGCCAAATAATGGCGTATATTACATTGGTAGATATGCAGGTGAATGAACCAGTGATGGTGTGGCTGATCTGGTTAGGTCCTGTGTTGGTGTCGCTGGTGTAGATATGTGGGCAGAGTTGGCACTGAGGTTTGTTGCATGGATTGGTTCCTGAGTTAGAGTTACTATGGTGCGGTGTATAGTTGCTGGTGAGAATATGCTTCAGGTTGGCGGGTTGTCTGTGGGTGAGGACTGGCCTGCCTCCCAGGCCTGTGAAGGAGAGGGATCATTGTCCAGGATGGGTTGTAGATCACTAATGATGTGTTGGAGAGGTTTTAACTGAGGACTGTAGGTGATGGACAGTGGTGTTCTGTTGGTTTCTTTCCTGGGCTTGTCCCACAGCAGGAGGCTTCTGAGTACATGTCTGGCTCTGTTGATCAGTTTCCTTACTTCCTCGTGTGGGTATCATGGTTTCAAGAATGCTTGGTGAAGATCTTGTAGGTGTTGGTCTCTGTCTGAGGGATTGGAGCAAATGCGGTTGCCCCTCAGTGCTTGGCTGTAGACAATGGATCATGTGGTATGTCCAGGATGGAAGCTGGAGGCATGAAGATAGGCATAGCAGTCGGTAGGGTTTTTGGTATAGTGTGGTGTTTATGTGACCATCAATTATTTGCACCATGGTGTCCAGGAAGTGGACCTCCCATGTAGACTGGTCCAGGGTGAGGTTGATGGTGGGTTGGAAATCGTGAAATCCTGGTGGAATTCTTCCAGAGTTTCTTTCCCATGGGTCCAGATGATGAAGATGTCATCAATGTAGCGTAGGTAGAGAAGGGGCATGAGTAGACGAGAGCTGAGGAAGCATATTTCTAGGTCAGCCATAACTGCCGTATGTACACTAACCTTTTTAGCCATATTTTCCTAGCTTGCATCAAACCAGCAGCGAGCAGATTCCTGACTGGAAGAGTTTGGAAAGTAAACACAATGTCTCATGACACACAAGAAAAACACACCATGAAACAGAGAAAATAAATAAAAAAACATCTGCATACCAGAACACAAGATCTATTGTTTATAGTGGTGTATTGTTTTTGTTTTCCGGGTTTTGGGCTGACATGTTGGAAAGAATAAAATATTTGCTCCAATTTCTTTTACTCTCTCTTTGGGTATAGTTACACAGCAACATTATTTCAAAATAACTAGCACTATTTCGAAATAAATTAGCCCGCATCTACATAGTAGGCAGTTACTTCAAAATAATGTTGAAATACTGTCAAGCTGGAGAACTTCTCACTCCAAACTCCTGTAATCCTCACTGTATAAGGATTAAGGGAAATCAGAGGAAGAGTTCTTTATTTCGAAGTAAGAGCTGTGTAGACACTCCCAATTTCAAAATAAGCTATGCAATTGACGTAACTCAGTTTGCATAGCTTATTTTGAGTTAAGCCCTGCTGTATAGATGCATCCTTTGAGAGAGTATTACATGTGTCTTGTATCCAAATATAGTTTCTTCTTGAAGATGTATTGCTAAAGCTGCTGCAGCCCCTAGCAAGGAAGAGGAATAATAACTAAATCCTTACAGTTTGAATATTTTAAATAGTATATATTTATAAAAGGTCAAACTTAAAACTTCTGGTGTTATTTTATGTCACCAAAAAGGTAATTTCCCACGGTTTTGCAATAACATTTTAGATTTCATTTTTAATTCTATTTCTGATTTTTATTTCTAAAATCTGAGGGAGAAAGAAACAAAAATCCCTGACAAGAAGGAAGTGGAACGCTCCCTGCTGTATGAACTCTGAGGGCAGGACTATCCCTACTAAATCTGGTGCCCTACACTCCCCGAGCACCTGGGCAGTCACTCTGCTGGGGAAGAGAGGGTGGCCATTCCATGGGAGGTGGGGTGAATGGGGGACTGTGAACAAGAGTTGTGGCCAGGGGATCAGAAGCTGTTGGGGGCAGGCCTAGAATTTCAAGGTGGGTGGAAAGGGGCAGGGCAGGGAGGCTGACCTGACAGGGAGAATGGGGGATAGGCAGGAGGCATTGGCAGTGGCAAGTGGCGTAAGCAACAAGTGGAGGTTGTAGTTTCTCCTTCTGCAGGAAGGAGAAACAGCTGGTGAGCAGTGGCTAGGTGCAGCCTGCAGGGGTTTGGCCAGGGAATGGGGCTCACTGCTGGAGCTCACACTAATACCCAGCATGCAACTGCTTAGGGTGCCACAAAATTTGGGGCAATTTGGTGCCCCAAATTTCGTGGTGCCCTACATAGATGCTTATTTTCTGTATCAGTAGGGATGTTCCTGTGGGGATCCCTTGCTTTCACTTAGAAGTCTTCACTTTCTGAACATTGAACCAAATAGGAGAAAGAAGAGGCTAACAATACATTCTTTTTGAAGTCTAATGGTAATGAAGGTGTGTAACAAGTCATTCAGATGGACTTGTACCTCTAGCCTTACTCAAGCAATTTTTCTCTCTCCTCTGATCCACTGTGCCAAAAAGTATGAAGTCCAAAGCATTAAAATAAACTTGGCACAACATCACCCTTCTTTTTTCCTTAGCCAATCATTGCTAAATTTAATTTATGTTTTCCAGGCCCTTTTCAGATAAATCTTTCCTAAGTGTATTATCTTACACTTCTTTAAACTTCACTCCTCGAATAATCTCTGTAATTAGGAGCTGTCTATTTTTTAATTGCCATTGAACTCCTTGTTTTGTGTCATGCATAATTTTTTGCGATTTCAAGTTTACTTTCTCCTTTAGTTCATTAATAAATAAAATATCGGTCCATTATGGATTCTTTTATTTTGATAACACCATTGATAACTTCCTTTCCCGTAGTAATAGAGAGGTAGCTGTGTTAGTCTGATCTTGCAAAAACAAATGGAAAAACTATGTAGTACTTTAAAGACTAGCAAGATGGTTTAATAGGTGATGAGCTTTCGTGGGCCAGATCCACTTCCTCAGATCATATTCTGGAAAAGAATTGGCATGACCATATATACCAAAGGAATACATGCTATACATCTTTTAGTCACTGTTGGTTTGGGACTGATTTTAGCCAATGGGGTGGTGGTCAAAGGGTCCAATCCAAGCCATCTTCTTCCCCATTGTTTCCTTTTCACAGTCAGTTATTTATAAAGAAATTACTTCACTTTTCCCGCTGTGCATTACTGTGTGTTATAGAGTAAAATCTGCTGAAATCAGTGGTAAAACTCCCATTGACTTCAACGAGGCCAGGGTTTTTCTCTAAGGATACATCTAGACTACATGCCTCTGTCGCCAGAGGCATGTAGATTAGACTACCCGGCATAGGAAAATGAAGCGGCGATTTGAATAATCGCTGCTTCATTTAAATTTAAATGGCTGCTGCGCTGAGCCGATCAGCTGTTTGTCAGCTCAGCGCGGCAGTCTGGACGCTCCGCAATCGACATCAAAGGCATTTGTCGACCTCCCAGGTATGCCTCATCCCTAAGTTTTACTGTTCTAATCAAAAGAAATATAGGAACATCTGAAGGAGAAAATTTGTTCCTCTTGGTTTCTGAGGACAGGACAAGGAGTAATGGGCTTAAAGTGCAGCAGGGGAGGTTTAGATTGGACATTAGGAAAAAATTCCTAACTGTCAGGGTGGTCAAATATTGGAATAAATTGCCAAGGGAGGTGGTGGAATCTCCCTCTCTGAAGATATTTAAGAACAGGTTAGATAGACATCTGTCAGGGATGGTGTAGACGGAGCTTGGTCCTGCCTTGAGGGCGGGGGGCTGGACTCGATGACCTCTCGAGGTCCCTTCCAGTCCTATTATTCTATGATTCTATGACATGTATGTTCATTGAGCAGCTTATACATTGGTTATAACATACAAGTGATAACACGCAATGTGAAATTCTGTTAGTTTCAAAATCATTTTAACAGAAGGTCTGTTATATTTCTGTCCTAGAGAATCCCATTGAAACCAATGAAAATAGTTAATAACTAAAGGTACGTTTACACCGCAACATCATTTTGAAATAACTAGTGTTATTTTGAAATAACTTAGTCTGTGTCTACACAGCAGGCAGTTATTTCAAAATAGTGTCAAAATACTGTCAAGCTAGAGGACTTCTTACTCCGAATCCTGTAAGCCTCATTGCAGGAGGAGTAAGGGAAGTCAGAGGAAGAGTGCTCCATTTCAAAATAAGTGCTGTGTAGACGCTCCCAATTTCAAAATAAGCTATTTTAATTGACATAGCTCAATTTGCGTAGCTGATTTCAACTTAAGCCCTGCTGTGTAGATGCACCCTAAGGTGGATACTGAAGAGCCTGTAGCCAAAGCAAATTTCTTGTTTGATTCCCTGATCAATTTCTTGTTTGATTCCCTGGACCTGATCTTTCTTTAATTTACACTTGTCATTAGAGTTACCATATATACATGCAGAAGCTGTAAGCATCAGAGGAATCAGGCTTTTTGAATGTTACTTTAAAACAATAACTGGGGACATTGGCCACACCTTTCATCACATATCACAATTCTGAGGATGTGCTGACATCAGGCTGCCCAGTGAGCAGTGAGAGGTGAGTGCAGTGGGCGAGGGCAGGAGCAGGACTGTGAGGGTATGTCTACACTAGCCCCCTAGTTCGAACTAGGGAGGCTAATGTAGGCATTCGAAGTTGCAAATGATTTAAGTATCCCGGGCTTTATTTGCATCTTCCCGACCGGGCGCCATTTTTAAATCCCCCTAGTCCGAACTAACTGCCCGCAGCTACACACGACGCGGCACTCACATGTTAACTCGAACTAAGTCCTTAGTTCGAGTTAATTGTTACACCTCGTGGAAGGGTAAACAGGGTGCTGGTGTCCCTTATGCACCACTGTTTCCCATTCTGACAGGTTCAGTGGTAATAAACAATCTTTCTTGTTACTACTATGTCTAATGCTGCTAGATTTGGTATTACTTGCTGAAATGCTGTCATGCTAAAAAAGGCTTCTCTAAGGACACAGAATGAGCGCTGAATGCCAGACTGTGAAAAACTGTCATTTTATCGAATAACTAATTTTCTTCTGGAAGTTACATTTTCCACTAAATGCATTATTATAAGGCCAAAATGAGTTTTAAATTTGTGTTGTTGGTATTAATAGCAATATGGCCTAAATCTCTAGAATGTACTTGGTTTTGAAATAGCCTCTACTACCAGACTTATCTGATAAAATCATGAGTCATGGTGAGCATTGAAGCTATGAAAGATTTCATGGACACATTTATTATTTCTGTCACAGTTGCACCTGGAGGTGCAAAGCAATTCATTTTGCAAGGAACTGTATGAACATACAATCTTGACCCTGAAAAGTTTATACTCTGAATACAAAACACTGAGAGTGGGAGAAAGGAAGTATTATTGTCATCCACATGGTACAGATAGAGAACTGAAGCATGGACTAATTAAATGATTTGCCCAGGATCATACTGGAAGTACATGGCAGAAAGCAAGGTAGGAATTGTGGGTATCCCCAGATGGCCTGAGTAACAGTCAAATGCCTCAATTACAAAACCATCCTTCCTTGATAAAACAAGGGGAATTTTTAAATTCCAACTAATGGGAGTATCAACTGCTTCCCTGGGGAAACTGTTCCACAGCCCTTAGACATTTCACTATCAGGGACATTTTCCTGTGAGGGCAGGGGACTGGACTCCATGGCTATGTCTACACTGGCCCCTTCTTCGGAAGGGGCATGCTAATTTTGAAAGTGGGAATAGGGAAATCCACGGGGGATTTAAATATCCCCCGCGGGATTTAAATAAACATGGCCGCCGCTTTTTTTCCGGTTTTGAAGTAGGAATAAGAGATCCTCCGGAATAGGGCTTTATTCCGGAGGATCGGGCCAGTCTAGACGCTTTTTTCCGGCTTTTCCCAAAAAGAAGGGGCCAGCGTAGACGTAGCCCATGAGCTCTGAATGTCCCTTTCCAATTCTAGTGTTCTATGATTCTATATAGTCTTAACATTTACCTTCTTGTAGCTACATCTTGCACTAAATGTACTATTATAAGGCCAACATGAGTTTTAAAGATGTCTTGTTAGTATTAATAGCAGTAAGTCCTAAATCTCTAGAATGTACGTTGTTTTGAAATAGCCTCTACTCCTAGATTATCTGATAAAATCATGAGTCATGGTGAGCATGGAAACTACAAGACGTCATGAAATCCCATTTCAGAGATTCCCATTGCTCTTCTCTGTAGCCCCCGGCATCAGATTAACTCATTCCTCCTGGGACTTGATGTTTGTACCCATCAAACATTTGTATTCTGACTTCTTCCCAATGTTTCCCTTTTCCGAAGGACATCCATTTGGCTTTGAAGCTTTCCTTGCTCCCTCTTGATCACTTGTGCTGCACTTCTGTGATCGCCTCCCCTTTGGCAGGACTTTTCTAACACCAGCGGTGGACAGAACTGGACAACAGCTAGCTCTTTCCGGGGAGGCTCTGTCCTGCCCTGCCCGGGCTGTAGGTTCTCAGACGGCAGCCAAAGCCGCAAGCAGAGTGGCGGGCTGCCCTTCCCCCTTTGCTGCTCAGCTGAATGGCTGAGGCGGGGGCATGATGCTCTCCTCCTTGGGGTGTTGCTGGAGGCTTTAGCTGGAGGGCCCCTCGTGAGTCACCCCGTCCCGCTCCCCAGCCCCAGGGAGCCCGAGCCACACGCGCAGCGGCCTCCTCCCTCGCTTCGCACCCCACTCGGAGCGTCACACACACGCGGGGGCATTTGGCGCGGGCTCAGCAGCGCAGCCCAGAGGCTGGGGGGAAGGGGGGTAGGGGGGGTAGGCCGCCTCTCTCGATCTGCAGCTGCTCGCCCCGTTACCGCTGGGGCTGCCTCGCTGGAGCTGTGCCCCCACCCCCACCCTCGGGGCTACAGGGCTGAGCTGCGCCAAGCAGCGCTAGGAGGCGGCATGCGAGGGACTGAGCAGCTTCCCCTTCTCCTTCGCTGCCCTGCCGTGTGGCAAGCAGCAGGGCGCCCCGCCGCCAGCCTCGCCGCGCCTAGTCACAGCAGCAGGTCGCCAATGAAAGCATAAGGACGGCGGGGACGTCAATTAGAGGGAGGGTGGCGCCGGGGTGGGGGGAATCCCATTGCGCGCCACCGTCTCGTTAGAGTCTCCGCAGCGCCAGAGGTTTCCCCGGGTGCACACGGGGGGCTGCGAGGAGGGGGGGGGCAGCCTAGGCGGGGGGAGGACGGGGCGTGAAGGCGCGCAGGGGAGGGAGAGAGGGGCGATGCGGCGAGGGGCGGGAAGGCTCTGCTGGGCGGAATACTAATCAGCCGGGCTCCCAGTCTGCAGCAGCCCCGGCGCCGCAGACACACACACACACCCCGAGATCTCCGGCTGCCACACGCACAGAGCCAGGGGACAGCACCCTGCTCCCGCCAGGCGGGGATCTTGTCACCCCCATCGCCTCTCCCTGTCCCCCCTCCCCCGCCCCCATGCCCTTTGATGGCTGGCATCAGAGACCTTCCCAGGAGCCGGGCTTGCCACCCCTGCCCCCGCCGGGCTGTCTCCGAGCCGAAGTTTGAACTCTCCGGCGCTGCCGCTCCCGCCGTCTCCTCCCCCGCGCGGGCTTGAAGGAAGAGGCAAGCGCCGCTGGAGCCCCGGCGGCGCCCATGGCAGGATTAGCAGCCGCGCTCCAGTCGCCCGCTCTGGCCCCTCTTCTTCCCAGCCCCGCGCCGGAGAGCTGCAGCGGGGGCATGTGAGCGCCGCGCCGTGCCCCGTGGAGTGAGTGTCTCCCCGTGCCGCGCTCCCACACACTCGCACCAAGAAGAAGCAGCCCGTGGCTAAAGCGCTGTCAACTTGGCACGAACCAATGCAGATGCACCACAGGTTTTAGCGGAGGGGTCCTGCTTGCCGGGCAGGGGGGGCTGGGTGAGGGGGGATTTCTGCCAGAGACCATCGGGATCGCTGCAATTCCGAACTCCTCTCCTCTCCTCTCCTCCGGCTGTGGCTCCTGCTGGGTGACATGCAGTCCCTCATTTCTCCTGTGACCAAGGCTATTCTGGTAGCTTTGTTCATCTTTGCCATCCTCCTGATTCTCTATGTGATCCTGTGGTACATCTGCCGGGATGTGGATTGCGATCACGGAATCTGAGCTGGGATGCTGGGCAGCGGCTTAGCAGAACCGTGACACGATACACAAGCCAAGCCAATATCGAAGCCAGCCGAAAGAGCCCGGGGGGACCACAGTCAAGGTATCACCTGAAATTGACCTTCAGAGATCAGGGTGACCCGGTGAGTCTCCACAGAGCTTGTTTGCAAACGCGTGGGGAGAGGGGGGGGGGGTGTGGAAGGGGAGGGGGAGACAAGGAGAGAAGAGAGAACTTCTTGTGCTTAATTAAGCAATGATTGTACAACAAACACCTTCCAGCTGCACTTCTGATCTCAGCAAGTACTGCAGTGTCAGATTGCCTGGACTGCCTTCCACAGCTGTTCCATGAGTGGACACTGTACCAAACAGAACCCGTCCCTTTGGCTTTTCCCACCCGTGCGGCCAATGTTTTCTGTCATTTTTATTCAGATAATATATTTATTCGAGGGGGCTTTTTGGTCAGCCTGCTTTGGCTAGGTCCACCCTTTCTGTTTGATCGTGGGGCACCTACATGCAATAGCACCTAACTCTAATAGGATAGGTGTCTTTATCATTGCTGTGAGAACTACTTTTAAAAAATGCGTCTGGTTGATGGTAGTAGGGAAAGGGCTGGAAGGAAAGTAAGACTGATGTGGTGGTGCCTTTTGCAGCCACACATTGGTATGCAGGAGGTAGCTGCAGTGCTAAACAGACCATAAAGGTGAGCCCATGCGATAGAAAAGCAAACGCTTCATCAATTGCAAGGAGAAAATCACGAAAGTAATCGGAAATTATGGAGAACATATATGTTATTCAACGGGAAAAAGTACACTTTTCATGACGAAAACACAAGGGTTTTTTTCCGTCGGTTTTTCTTTATTGTTCCGTCTTTCCCCCCTTTTGTAATAGATTTACAAAAGGGGAACAATGTGTTAAGTTCTGAATGGCAAAAGCACTTGCTTTGTTTCCGCCAAATGTTATCCCATGAAAGAGGTTCAGTGGCTAAGGGGTAAAAACGGTGCAAACCCAGCTGTCTCAGAATATATCGAGAAAGTGTGTACAGTAATTGCAGAATCGGTGAGCGTGTACTTCAGGTGCACGGTGAACATACATGAAACACATCCTGCGCTGTTATTTTCCACACCTGAATGATTTTCATCTATTGGATGCTATTGCTATTATTGCTGTATTTTGTTTTGCTACAGCGTGCTATAATACTGGGGCATATTTAAAGACATAGAGACGTTATCTTTAAACGCGAGAAGCCCTTTAGAAATGAAAATGGTACTAAACGTTCACTTTCTGATGTTTCTGTCCTTGTTCGAATAGCATTGAAGAATGGGAGTAGATTCCTAACTTCAATACGTATTATTCCCTCTGTCTGGGATATCGTGCGTGTGTGTGTGTGTGTGTGTGTGTGAGAGAGAGAGAGAGAGAGAGAGAGAGAACTGAATTTGTTCTTAAAGATGCACAAGTATAGTGAAATACGACTGTCCAATTTAAGATGATTTGATGTTTTATGGCTATGATGGCAATATTGTTCTTACAGCAGACTTCTTATGGGAAAGGCAATCTGTTGCAAAGACCCTATTTTAAAGTAGACTCGTTTCTCATTTTGAGTTATGCTCCAATTCATATTGCATCTCGAAGGTCTCCTGATGTGGGTAGTGGATCAGTCTGAACATTACCGTTAACAGATCCTACTAATGTGATTATAGCAGCAGTGACATCAGTGTTCACTTGCCCTGCAACTACAGTAGGACTGCATTTGTTTACTTCACTCACGCACACAATGAAATGTCTGTTGCGCAACAACTGAACAGCAAAAAGACCATGAATGCAGTTTTAAATGATAATGAGTGTGTTTTTCGCTTGCACCCCTGGCCCAGACCCTCTTAACTGACATTTTGCAGTTTTACTGCTAAATAAACTATTTCCTACCCAAGTAGGAAAGTGCTCTTTCACACTTTAACATGCCAAGCCATATTACATAACCCCCCTCCAAAATGACAGAAAGGCACACATTCTGCCTAAACCACAAACAGGGGGGAAATAATTCAGTCCAATTGTAATGACTCTGTCATTTAATGTTAATTATTTTATAGAAAATCAATGTCACATGCAGGGCAGGACAGAGTGGGGCAGGTTAACACAGATGCCGCTAAACTTTTAAAACAGGAATATGTGTGCATAGATAATAACTATTAAGTTCAGATACAATTGTTTATTCATTTGCCATGTTTCATAGGTCTGGTCATAATCAGTGTTAATCAGCCTCATATTTGTAGAGGCTCTAAAAAGTATCATTGTCTAGATTTATAGTTGCACACTATTTAATCACTAGCTGCATTTAGGAACTATGCTTGTTGTCTGTTGTAATGTATTAACAAATGATAGATTATAAGCAACCTTCTAAAAACATTAAAGTCACTCATGCTATTACTACAGTCTGACACGATAAAATTGAGGCCTCATTGAAGTCACTGGGAGTTTTATCCTTGACTTCAGTGGAACCAGAAGTTTACTTCAAATATGAATTTGTAATAGGAAGGAATAACTGCAACCAAGAGAACTGTCAACAAATGAAAAAAAAATCAGTTTATAGTGGAAAACCAGAGTTTTTAATTTCTTTTTTCGTGCTGAAAATCTGGAGAAAGTTTGATTTCTATTTTATTTATTTATATATTTATTTTGCTAGCAAAAGACATGATGGGCGTCCTTTTTCTATTCACTTAATTCAACAGTCATTACCAAATCAACCTCTCCCTGTGTTTTCTTATTTCCCCTCAAACTGACATCTAAACATTAATGTTACTGAGATATTAAGTATATTGAAATGAGATGGATAAGAAGTAAGGCACAGACCCTCAAAAGTATCTAAGCATCTAACGGCTACCTAAATATCTGAGATGTGGGGAGGGAATAACTCCATATTTATGAAGCCCATAATACAGCTCTTATAACTTCATGATAAGTACTAAAGAACTCCTCTTCTGATGGTTGACTAAAATTCCGATTATGTTCCCATTGAAATCAAAGGGAATGTTACAGTATTACAAAAGTTGTAGTGAAATATATTAGAAGTATGTCATTATATAAACAGAAGTTTAATATGCTATAGAAACCATTTTAAAAGAAGATATTTTGTTACATCACAAGTATGTATAAAATAATTTAAAAATTATCATACATTTTACAGTAAAATTATAGATGTTACTGAATTTTATGTGCCACAGGGTAGCATGAGTGGCATGGTGCTAGGAATGCCCGAGTTCTCAACTTAATGTTGACTATGTTTGCTGCATATGTTTGGACAAATGGTTTAAGACCCTGTACAATATTCTTTACTCCTTATCCAGGAAAAAAAATAGTTCAAATTTGTGGAATTTTGCTTGAAAAGGTAGGGGACTAAGTAGGCACTTAGCTTTTCAGTTTTGCCATCTCTCTGCTTCCTTTCCTGTAAAATGGGGTTAACGTGGGTCAGATTCTCTATGGTGTGCCTACATAAATTGATTCTGTAGCTGTTTTAACAAACACATTAAGGATCATCCAAGTGTAAAAGAGATTGGGATGGAAACATTGAATTAGCCTATGGGCTTTAGTGTCTTTCCCTTCTCTGATCTGGCATAGCAGGAAAAAGGGGCCAGGAATAGAAGAAAACAATGTATGGCCAGGGTGCCTCTATATCATACCAGTACTCTGCTGTGTTTTTGTCTCCCCGTAGCCATTGCAGTCCTGTGCAAATTGGAACAGCAGTGTTGGAAGACAGAAAAGGTGAACTTAAATCCATCTTTGCACAGTTCCAGTTCCCAATTTACTTTGGAAACAGGAACCACTTAGTGAAATTCTATGGTCTGTGCTATGCAGGCCAGACAAGATAAGCCATAAGGACCCCTCATGGCTTTATAATCTATAAACACAGGCATTCCAACAAACATTTAGTTTTATTTGGGGATCTGGCTCTCTATATTTATAACCTGGCTCATGGGGGATTGGGAGGATTAATTAGGCAATGCTTGCAGTGCAATTTAAGAATTCAGAAGGGCCTTTTAAATGCTAAATATTCTTATTCATGAGCATTTCACTTGCTCAGATATATCTGAAGAACAATGTACATGCATCCTTTTCTTATTCTTCAACACTAATAATGATGCTGTCCTAATAATATGAGTAAAAATCCCACCTGGCTACATAGTGTTCTAAAATGCAGAAAAGTGTAGGCCTTCAAGACTGCTTCTTCCTGAAGTCCCACATCAGTTATACCCCACTGCTTACTTTTTTAGTGTGTTCTATACACACCAGATAGTTCAATATTGTTCGAGAGAGAGTACATTGGATAAAAAGTCTGTTGAAAACTTGTACTGCCGTTTCTCAGCAAGCAAAAGAATAGTTAACATTTTTCGTTTCTTTTATGACTTTTTGTTTGTTTTTCTCTCCTACATTATGCTATTCTGAGCTTTGACACCTTTGGACATAATATAATTTGAAGACAAATTGAACAAACTGATTTTTCCTAAAGTGTGCTGGTAAAGTGACACAAATATTGGGGAATTTTCCATACAAATCTGCAGTGCATTATTTGTGGTAAACAGGTTTTTTTTTGTTCAGGTAGAAATCCTTTAAAGTAAAAATAGCTTTCTTGGTTTGGCATTCTATTTTAATGTGCAGCATATAGTTACAGTCTGATGCCTTGTAAATACTAGAGCTCAGATTTTAAAAAATAATTATATATCTAGTAGGATTATCAAAAGTTTCTAAGCATCTAAAACTCATTCAATTGCTGTTAGGCATGTTAGGCATTAGGCGCTTTTGAAAATTCTAGTAGGCAGCTAAATACATTTAAAAATCTGGTCCTAAGTGAAAAGATTTGGATTTAGTCCTGCATACGCTGTCTGCCGTTGAGAATTACATATCTGATTTAGGAACTTTGTTGAGGTATCAGGGAATCATGGAAATTCATGTTGCAGCATGTCATTGTGAACAAGCTTAGATACAAAAAGGGGCATATGATAATAGAGTGATAAAATATAATTAATTTGAATCATAATTGGTGTTTGGGTTAGTGAGACACAGAGGATGGGGGGTAGAGATTACCTGAATTTGTGTTTGCATAAAAGAGATGAAGAAATGGAAAGAAAAATCAGAGAAGAATATAACATCAAGAGGGAAGTAGAGTGACTCCAGAGAATTCAAATTCTGAAAAGTGCACCTAATGTTGGTCTCAAAGGACATGAAGTGTCACTTCCATTTATGAAAAGTATTTTTTAGATAACTAAGGGATTAAGATAGAAATCCAAATGTCTGCAGCTACCTGAGATTCTTTATATGAATGCCGCTGTTCATTTAGGCTTGAAATTCATGTCTGCTTTAGTTCACATATACACACCTGCACTTAAAAAGTAATAGTTTTACAGCTATTTCATGGAGACTAGAAGAAAGATGATATACAATCATATTTTAAATGAAGTGCATTGATGCAGAGAGTACATACTTTGTAAGCATATTTTATTTTTTTAAAAATGAGTGTAGATTCCATTTGGTACAGAAAAAGTGTTGGTTGGTAATCTGGTGCTGCTGCTGCTGCTGCTGCTGTTATTATTGTTCCAGTTCTCATCTATGGCTACACATACGACTCTGCACTCTGAACCCTGATAGAGAACCAGCTTCACCGAGGACATGGGAAGTTCATATCTATGATTTTTGATGATGCACCTTTCAGGCACTTATGACACTTTTCATGTGCCGTCTGGAGACAATTTCTTCGATCCTGCTCAAACCTGTTACATGCTGATCTTGTCAAAGACTGCCAGTAAGTCCTATTCTGAGCCATTTGCTCATATTTGAGATTGATACCAGCCTACAGAATGGATGACTCTTTTTTCTTTTGCCCTGCCTCAGATCCCCATACAAGATCTGTTTTGGGAGCCTGTCTATGAGCCATCAAGGCACAGACATCTGCAAAAAAGTGCCTCGACCTGAGGACTTAGTGTGGTGTCTTCAAATCTCAAAAAAGTGAGCCATCGAGTTAGTGGTGGATGTATATGTCTTGATTCAAGTCCCTTGTGGCATAGCTGAGGAGACAGTCAAAGGACAAACTGAACAGCACTGGGGCAAGTACAATAGCCTTTCTTCTTCCTCTCCAATGTTACTCAAGATATTGTGGAACACCTTTGGGCCTGCTACTTTGTACAGTTCTGCTGGAATACAATCCTTTCTGGAAGGTTTGCAGGAGTTCAGTTGTTCGATGGCTTTCATGACCTCTTCAACTGATGGAGAGAGACTGACATTCTTTTTGATGGATTTCCTGGCAATCAAGGACACACTGATCAACAGTTGATGGTCTATTGAGTACACTATTGAAGTGTTCAGTCCATCTCTGTATGATTCCCTCCTTGTCTTTTATGAGGGTTATGTCATCTGCCAATTTCAGAAGAACTGTGCCAGAGTTAGATGGCTCATAGACAGCTAAGAGAGAATTAAAGAATATCTTGGCATTGTTTGTATCCATGTAATGCTGAGCTTTTGCAGCCTTTCTCTCCCATCACTCATTCTGCATTCTCCTCAGTTCAAACTGAACTTTGTTCTGTAGGAACTTAAACCTATATTTCTTTGAGATGGAAACTGAGATCATTTTGTCATTCAATGAACGCTTTCTGCTTGTCACTTACAAGTTTGGAACTGTCTTTGTTTTCATCTAACCAATCCTGGGAAGTGTGCAAAGTCTCCACCCGCCCTGCCTGCAAGGAGTGTGTAGTGCTTAGAAATGCCACGTGCTCCTGGCGGGGAGGGAGGAGACTTCATGCACTCCCCCAACCCCTGATTGGCCTGGGGGGGAGGGGAAACATGTGAAGTCTGCTCCTGCCCTGCACAGGATGCAACGCTTCTACGCACTGCATGCTCCTTGCAGAATGGGGGCAGGGTGGGAGGAGACTGTGTGCTTGCCCCACCCCCAGGCCAATCAGGACTTTGAGGTGAGAGGGAGCATGTGAAGTCTCCACCTGCCCTGCAAGGGGCTCAGCTGCTCAGTTGGCGGTTGACTCTAAGCATGGCACTCCTTTGCAGGGTGGGGGCAGGGAGCGAGAGATTTCATGTGCTCCCCTCCCCAGGCTCTGATTGACCTGGGGGCAACAGGGGGAGCATGCAAAGTCTCCTCCTACCACCAGGGGCACGGGTATCTAGAGGGAACCGCCAGCTGTTCAGAACAGTTGGTTCTCTCGGGGGGAGGGGGGGCAAGGATTTTGCACGCTCCCTCACCCCCAGACCAATTAGAGTCTGTGGGTGGGGAAGCATGGAAGTGTCCTGGCCCTGCCCCTTCTTCCTGAGGCCCTGCCCCTTCCAGGGCAGCCTGAGGCCTCTTCAAAAATTTCTGAAGTGGCCCCCGGTCAAAAATTATTGCCCACCCCTGCCCTAGAAAGTTAGGGGAAAAGTTATTAGATAGTTAACTTATTGTGACCCTGTAAATATACACATGTACAGAAATTTGGACAAAAGAAGTAATTGAATGTCAATATTTATCCTAAAAAAAATTATAGAAATTTCTATAGTGTATAGAAATTGCAAAGCAACTGTTGCCATTTTGCTTCACAGAGGATTCTTCCCACATCATACCAGTGTTACCAATGAGGTCAGATGTAGAATAAAAGTGGGTAAAAAGTTCTGAAAAGATTACTTCAAACACCTAAAGTTATACACATATTCCATGACAAATTCTGCTCTCAGTCACATTGGTAAAAGATCATTGAATCAAATGAGCTTGCATTGGTGAAGAAATTTGACCACTTTTGGACAGATCAGTGTTATTTTAGAATAACTGCGTGTCCTTCCACCCCGCCCCCAGAGAGTCCCCCTAGGCCCTGGACCATCCCTGCCGAGCGCGGCTCTCAGCGCGGCTTCCCCTCACTGGCTGCTGCTGCCATGCACAGCGTTGCAGGTGGGCGGGGAGGATGCCCGGGCATGACGTGACGTCACGGCCCGGGATTTTAAAACTCCTCAAAGACACATTGCAAAGCATGGCTGGCTCCGGGTTTGGACTCCGGGACCTGAGTGCTGACTCCGGCCCCTCAAAGTGGAAGGCATAATGTAGGGAAGGGGCTTGTGTGGAGGGGGACGAGGGGAGGGGAAGGGGCTTGTGCGGAGGGGGAGGAGGAAGAAAGGGGAAGGCACCAAGAGACAGGACAAATGGCAGGGGGCCAAGTGCAGACAATGAGGGAAAGGGCAGGAGGGGAGGTGTCAGTGGGAGTGGGGACAGGGTGATGCTGGGAGAGGAGAGGAGAGGGGAAAGGCATTGGGGACTAGAGGAAGAGGGGGAGGCGCTGGGAGAAGGCTTGAAAGAAGGGGTGGGCATGAGAAAGGTGGGGATGGAGCAAGTCATGTGTGGGGGCACAGAGGCGTAGGAGGGGAATGGGGCAGAGAGTGGTGAGTGGGTGTGTGACGTAGTGGGGGTACCTGGCTGGTTTCTATGCTGCTGGCTCTGGGGTAACCCCCACTGGCTGCCGTGGGTACCATGACCCAGCAAAACAGGATGAGTCACTATGCAAACGAGTATGGCCAGACACCCCCCATGGAGAGGAACAAAGGAAGGTGGAATTCTACCCTGGCTGGGGGGCAGGGCTGGAAGAGTGTTAGTGAGTTGCGGGCTGGGAGCATGGAGGAGACAGCCTAGGGAAAGGGGCTGGAGTTTAGGGGCCCAGTCTCCCCCATCTTAAGGGGGCCTGAGGCATCCTAGCCCAGCTCTGTGACCAGATTACGTCTGTGCTGTGCTGTACCCTGGAGAGGCAATAAACTTCCTCTATTCCACCGGCTGGTGAAGTCTGTTTGTGCCATTTCGGGGTGCAGGAGACGGGGGACCCCCAACCCGCCATCACAGGGTGGGCATCAGGGAAAAAGAGGGCAAAGGGGGCAGGGACAGTAAGGGAAGAGAGAGGCACCAGGAGGGTGTAGGGCTAAGGAAAGGTGCAGGTGCGATGGGGATTCTGGGGTGAAACGGAAGGGCAGACACCTGCAGGGGAGGGACCAGGACCAGAGGGGAGAGTCAGGGCAGGTGTGTAGACAGAGGTGGGGGGCAGCAGGCACCAGGAGAGATGATGGAGCAAGGAGAGGAGACATGGCAGCAGAGAGAAAAAGGTAAAGGCTTAAAAATATTTATTATTAACTTGGTATGCTTCCCACGGACATTTTGTTTGCGCCCCACGGTGCAGTTTGGGTTTATGCGGGGATCAACACGTGGTCGGCGAGTGGGAGCCAAAACAAAAAAGTAGTCAGGGTAACGATCTTCTGTTGATATATGTTTTAGTAGTTAAATTCTTGGACTGTCGTTGCTCATGAAAAGTGCTGTCACATGGGTAGAAATCGGGTAAATATTTCATTTTATTAATATCACCAGAACTGACTTAAATGGGGCCTGCGTGTTGTATAGTCTTGCCTTAATCTTTGTATTCATGCCTGTCAATGTGAGAGAAGCTATTTGTATATATTTGCTTGCATATGCAACCACACTTAAGTTGAGGCTCTCAGCATGTTCTGCAAGTATCACTGTGGCCCCTGGGGCTTCCAAAGTTGAGTTGCCCTAGCTCATCCCTGACAGGTGTCTATCTAACCTGGTCTTAAATATCTGCAGTGATGGAGATTCTGCAATCTCCCTAGGCAATTTATTCCGGTGTTTAATCACCCTGACAGGCAGGAATTTTTTCCTAATGTCCAACCTAAACCTCCCTTGCTGCAATTTAAGCTCATTACTTCTCATCCTAACCTCAGAGGCCAAGGAGAACAATTTTTCTTCCTCCTCCATATGATACTCTTTTAGATACTTGAAAGCTGCTCTCATGTCCCTTTTTGGTCTTCTCTTTTCCAAAGTAAACAAGGCCAATTTCTTCAGCCTTGCCTCATATCTCATGTTCTCTAGACCTTTCATCATTTGTGTTGATCTTCTCTGGACTTTCTCCAGTTTCTCCACGTTTCCTGAAATGTGGCGACCGGAACTGGACATGATATTCCAGCTGGGGCCTAATGTAGATGGCTCATTCCCTGCCTAGGGTACGTGAGACTGGGCGGGTTAATTTCCAATCCTCCTGTTTATTCTTTTCCTAAGCCAGGAGGGCACAGTAGTTCTGATGGGGGCTCTGCAGGAAGGCAGCCCGCACTGCCCCCTGCCTGAAACCTTGTGTAGGTGTTAAACAGCTGTCCAGCCCACCCTAGAGGTGACTGCATCTCAGCGTGCCTGAAGCAACACAGCACCAGCAATGGACGGGAGAATGGCTCCCGGGCATGGCTTGCTCATGACTGCTTCAGTCCCATTGGATGAGCCTCAGCCTCTTTTCTTCCCCTCCCCCACTTTGCAGTGGGGCTGCAGACTCTGGGGGAGAGGGGTGGAGGCAGGCAGAGGTGTCTCCCTGCAGTAGATGTAGACACGTCTCTGTATTAATCATTCTCTCATAGAAGTTTTTAGCTCTGTATTGAGTCCTTTTACATGGAAACTTTGTATTACGTTTTGGTAGAATAGTCCCTAGGACAAGTGAGGCAGAGACTGTCCCTGGGGGGTGAATGAGGTGGGACTGGAAAAGGCGGAAGGTGAGCACTCTGGGCAGTTGCAAAGGTTGGGGAGGGGATGGAAGCCAGATCCAAGCTCAATGGGCCCTGGGAAGTGGGCCCATTGAAAGGAGACTGGACCTGTGGATGCCTTGGGGGTCAGCAGCAAGGGCCTGCTTGCTTTTGGAAGCCCCCTCTTTGGAGGTGAATGGGGCAGCATTGAGACACCACCCAGAAGCCGGCAGACACTAACTGCAGATTCATGGGACGGTTGTCACAGATCTTGCACATGCATAAGATGATAGATCTGCAGGAGGGGGGGCAGTGGCGTAGTGAGGGGGCTGGAAGGGTCAGTTGCTCCTGAGAGAAAAATAATATAAAATGTAGTTAAAAATAGATGTCACACTTTTTAAAAGGAATACCATATCTCCTGCCTTTTGTCTATTTTTGTCTCTTTAGGCCCCAAGTTAAAATTTTCAAAAGCACTTGAGTGACTAAAGTCATTTTTGAAAATTGGACTTGGAAATCTAAGCTCAGATTTTTAAAGGTAATTAAGCTCCTAAAGAGATAGTTGCCAACTCGGATCTTCAAAGATCTATCTGATCTTTACACACCTTTGAAAATCTGGTCATAAGTGTCCTAGTCAGTTCTGAACGTGAGATGTAGGAGCCCAGTCCTAATTCCTTCAGGCTTTTTTTTTAATTTAACATTTATCTACACTAATTCCCCTCCTTTCTCTTTCACTATCCAATAACTGCATGGATCAAAATTATAGGTGCTTTGTGAATATGCTGACTTGAGAGTGGAAAGATTTCATATTGTCATGTATGATTCCTAGTAACCCATCTCAAATATGAAAAATTAGGTTGATACCTGTTCATATAGCTGTTGAATTCAGTTCACCATTTGCAGTATCTAATTAGGATGTTTAGTGGAGAAGATATTGTTTTTTTAAATTTATTTATACTGTGGGCAAAGCATGGGATCACAAGAATTCCTCCATTGTTTTACCATGAGTCTCAAAACATTTGGGCTATGTCTACACTGGCGCTATGCAAATGAGGCTAAGCATGGAATATCGCCAAGCTTCATTTGCATATCTAATGAGCCGCCATTTTTTGCAGAAGAGGCTCTTGCGCAAGAAGGAGCTGTCTACACTGCCCCTGCTCGTGCAAGAAAAACCCTCTTGCGCAATGCTGTTATGCTGATTATTTTCAGGATTGTTTTTCTAAAGGCCTGGAGTAAATTGATTATGTAGGAATCTCAACTTTCATTTAAAAAAAAGTTCTCTATACTTCTGGGCCTTACAGCTAAGGAGGACAGCTTTAAAACATGAACTCTAAATACTCAAGAAACAAAAGGCCAATAAAAATCCAACATGTTTTATTTAAAAAAAATCTTATGATTTGTAGACCATTCTCATAACTTTGTGTAGGCGTTGCTTGTGATTTTTGGGTTGGCAATACTGCTCTTTGATTGGTGAATTTAGAGAGGTCTCTCCCTTCAGTTTCCCTTTCCACCCTCCTTTTTTGTCACAGGTCATCAGAGAATCATAGAAACAATGGAGAGTAGGGTGAGTCCATGACTTTGGTTAATGACTGGTCAGGGTGACTAATGATTATCAGCCAGTGGTCTGAATGAGCTATCTACTGCCATCTGTTAATCAACTGTAGGAAAAGGCTTCATGGGCAGGCCGTATTTATATAGACATACCTACTTTGCCACAGAGATCGGTAGACACACTTGCTGTGTCAAGGTGATCAATTTTGGCTCTTTTGGGTTGAAATTCACTTAAGACTTGGAGCTGGGAGAATGAAATGTTGTTATCCATATTGTATGATTAAAAGGTTAAAGACTTGAACTTAATATGACCAGGCTTAGGGTCTACCATAACTTGAACACTAAGCAGAGGCTACAGAGTCACATCTAACTGAAAGTCACAGAAGATGGAAACAGGTTTTATTTCTGGTGGTGTAGAGTCTATTTGGGAGTTCTCAATTATATCTGACACTTTACATCCAGTGTTTAAAGGCAGAGCTGACTAGAATCAATTGAGAGTCCTTGTCTTGTCTCAGTGATCGCTTGAGCAAAAATCATTGATAAAATCTTGAGTAGACTAACCTTGGACTCAGCATGCAGGCAGTGTGTTGAAAGGCAGTGCAAAGGAGGCAGTGGTGGTGAGGTACCATATTACCTAGTGAAATCATTGGTGCTGAAATCACTAAGGACTGGAATTTGATCACAGAACTGACACTTTCTTAACAAAGACGCCATTTTTGCTATTTAAAAAGTAAATCAGTGTGACAGAAAACTGCAATGCTCTCTGGTAACTTTTTAAAAATCAAACTTTAAACTTTATTGAAAAAATTGGATAGTTTGCAATTGAAAATATTTGACCTACACTTAAGGCAACTGATTTAATTTTGTGTAAAATTTTGCATAATAAAGGATGGCAATATTTTTTGAAAATGTTCAACTATATTGATATACATTTTGATCAGATCTACTTCTAATGTGATATTTGTGTGTGGTTGTGGTTTGTTGTGTGTGGTTTTGTTTTGTTTTTTTGTTCAATAAAAAATACTGGGTGGGTGGGTGGGGCCCCACCAGAACAGTTCGAATTGGGCCCCGCGCTTCCTAAAGCCGGCACTGCATACTGCTAAACCATGATGTCTTCCCATTTGATGTCATTTTATAAACACTTATAAAAAAATTAAATTAATGGAGATTGTCTATCTCCTACAACTGGCAGGGACCTTGAAGGTCATCAAGTCCAGTCCTCTGCTTTCATAGTAGGACTAAGTACCATCCCTGACTAATTTTTGCTCTATATCCCTAAATGGTCTCCTTTGAGGATTGAACTCACAATCCTGGATTTAGCAGGCCAATGCTCAAACCACTGAACGCTCTCTCTCTCTCCCCTAAATAATTTTGTCTTGCAGATTGGATATGGCACCTCAAAGTTATCTTGTCACAGCTCCCTATCTCTCCACATGTAAGGAGGCAATAACAACAATGCTGAAATATTATAGCAATTCAAGAAAATAAAATATTTTTGAAAGTGTATGACATTTAGTGCTATTCTTTGTCTCATGTCAAAGTAAAAGCACAGCTAATAAAAAGACTTACAACACTTAGAAGAATATACTGACACTGAAAACCGTGTCATTTTAAAAGAAGAATAAAAGCAATTGCTAAAGAGGAAAGTATATTGCTGGGCAGAGAGGATAGTCTCTTTGCTGTGACCAATGTACATGGCATTGCTCTTAAATAATATCACATTCTTTCTTTAACGTAAAGTGCAAGACATTTCTTTCAATTAAGTAAGAGAATACCTTTCAACGCAATTAAAAATAAACAAAAGTCAAACTGCAGATTATATTTTATTGAGAGGTGAAAGCCAGAAATGTTTGAAGATATTCTTGACCTTTAAGCTCTTTTCTTAAATATGGGAACAACAGATGGGGACTGTGAATGTTTAAAATTGCATGAACAAACACATTTAGATTTAGAAATGGATGGAGTGCTAATGAAGTCTAGAAACATTCTTGTTGGATTCAGAAGTTAGAGCTGCCTAATAAATTAAGGAACTGCCCAGCAAAGGCAATGATCAACCATGGCATGTTGGCAAAGACAAACACATGGGTCCTTATTAGTGACATGATATAAAAAGCAACATCAATTTAAAATCCTCCCATGTCAGAAGTGCTAAGCTAATGATTTGCTTTTCATATTTGGATGGCCATATTACAGAACGGATCTCCGGTCATTGTGTACTAGATGTGAAAAACATGGCCTAAATGCAATGATGTGGCTACTGTACACTAACTCTTTTTGTTAAGAAACTTGGAAGAGAGCATATGTGTTATGAGAAGGGCTAGAATCAATGTAAATGGTCTATTCGGGGGGAGAGGGAGGATTATTTAAATGAAAGCAGTAAGGAATCCTTTGTTTCACCCATCCGGATCTCATTGGTCCCTCATCACAGAATCAGGATGGTTTTATATACTAGTTCGCTTATTGGGACAGAAGAATGTAGATACTAGATTTAGAGGACGTCAAGAGTTACTAAAAGTTTAAAAATCTATCTACATTTAGAAACAGCCTATTTTCTGTAGATGTCTAACTTAATGAAAATATTGCATTCTCTGTTAAATAATGAATGGACCTGAATTGATAAGAACAGTTCTTCTTGCCTTACTTATGCAACAGTTCCAGTGAATTTTGCAAGAATAATGTAATCAGGATTTGGCCCCCAAAATTCATTGACTCAGAAACTAATGGAACTATAGCTGGACTCCTTAAGCAATAAATATTAAAATTACATCCAGGCTTGTCATCACTATGCATCCTCTATTAGAAAGGAGCACACAACTAGCCTTGTCAGTTCTGTATATGTAATTATTTTTGTAAATGGGAAAAATGTCTTTAAGTGTTTTCATTTTATTCCATCATGCCCAGCCAACAAAATCATATTTGGAAATGTGTTTACTAGGTCTTCAAAATTACCCTGTTTGTTAAAAGGACACAACCAAGTGATTACTTTTATAGCTATTTGTACAAACTCCATTTTTTATTATACCTCTAGTAGGCTTGAAAATGATTGTTTTCCCTACCAATTTTGCTACTGAAATTTACATCAGCATTTACAACTTTAGCTTATGATTGTGCCTTATTATCTAGCCAGAACATCTTTGTTTATGCACGAATATCACAGATGATGAAAACACAGCTCTCAGAATAGTATGCATTAGTGAAGGATTCCTGCAAAGTTGGCTGAGTTGAATACAAAATAAGGATACAAATACATCCCTCAGCTAATTGAATTGGAGATGCCTTTTGGATCAATTTGGCCCACTGTGTTTTATAGTCATGACATCTCTTGCTTTTTATTATTGTTTTTTTGGAGGGAGGAAAGAGCTTATGTATTTTTCTGTACAAAAATATAATGGAACGAGGTGCTGATCCATTACTAGAACCCCTAAGTACTCTGCTCATACAAATAATAATACTAATAAAAGTATAAAATATAATCAAGTCTAGATGTTATATATTTTATCGTGCTTGTGTATCACTGCTGTTCTACTGAATGGGATTAAACCCACTAGACAGTGTTTCATAAGATGTATAATTCTGACAGAGATTCTCGTTTAGCTGATGTGGTAGAGCAAAGGGATCAGAAGACTATTTCTACTGTTGTAAATAGCCTTAGATTTGTTTACAATGTTGAAGTAACCAATGCCAGATAATTTCATCTGCGCAAATCACAAAATAGAGAAGAAGAAGAAAAATTAAAAGGCCCAAGCAGTTTTGTATCATATTCCATTCAACTGAGTGTCACAGACTAAACAGGTGAAAATCCTGTTGCTATTGAAGTTAATGGCAACATTTCAATAGGGGCAGGAATTCACCCAATGTATTAATTTATTTTTATTTTCACATACAAACATTACCAGTAATGCCTAGTTCAGGCACTAACATATCAAAAATAAAACTCAGCAGGGAATTGCAACCATCTCTTTTGTGCAAAAACAAAAAAAGGAAAACAACAGCCTACACAGAAAATCCAAACTGTCCTTCTCTTTAGCTCCTGCAGAACATAGATCCTTATAATTAAATATATTCCTAAATGCTAGCCTACAATTGATGGTATTTGCAGGGTGCCCTAAAGCAGTGGCTCTTAACCAGGATATGCAGAGGTCTTCCAGGAGGTAAATCAACACATCTAGATATTTGCCTTTTTTAAAACAGGCTACATAAAAACATTAGTGAAGTTAGTACAAACTAAAATTTCATATAAGAACATAAAAATGGCCATACTGTGTTAGACCAAAGTGGCCAATACCAGATGCCCCATGGGGGAGGGAACAACAGGTAATCCTCATGTGGTCCCTCTCCTGTCATCCATTTCCAGACATACACAGACTAGGGACTAATAGCCATTGATGGACCTAACCTCCATGAATTTATCTAGCTCTTTTTTGAACCCTTTTAAAGTTCTAACCTTCACCGCATGCTCTGGCAAGGAGTTCAACAGGTTGACTGTGTGCTGAGTGAAGAAAGACTTCCTTTTGTTTGTTTTAAACCTGTTGCCTATTAATTTCATTTGGTGACCCCTTATTCACTTTTTCCACATCAGTCATGATTTTATAGACCGCAGTCATATCCCCCTTTAGTCTCCTCTTTTCTAAACTGAAAAGTCCAAGTCTTTTTAATCTCTCTTCATATGAGACCCGTTCCAAATCCCTAATCATTTTTTGTTGCCCTTTTCTGAACCTTTTCTAATGTCAACAGATCTTTTTTTAGACGAGCCAACCACATCTGTACACAATATTCAAGATGTGGGTGTACCATGGTTTTATATAGAGGCAATAAGGTATTCTCTGTCTTATTCTCTATCCCTTTTTAAATGATTCCTAATGTTCTATTTGCTTTTTTTTTCTGCTGCTGCAGAAAGATCTCTCTCTTGAGTAGCTGTAGCTAAATTAGTCCCCATCATATCGTACATATAGTTGGGATTGGTTTTTCAAATGTGCATTACTTTACATTTATCAATATTAAATTTCATTTGCCATTTTGTTGTCCAATCACTTAGTTTGGTGAGATTTTTTTGAAGTTCTTCACAGTATGCCTTGGTCTTAACTATCTTGAGAAGCTTGGTATCATCTGCAAATTTTGCCATCTCACTGTTTACCACTTTCTCTAGATCATTTATAAATAAGTTGACTAGGACTGATCCCAGGACAGATCCCTTGGGGGAACTAGTTACCTCTCTCCACTCGGAAAACCTACCGTTTACTCCTACCCTTCATTTTTTGTCTTTTAATCAGTTCTCAATCCATGAAAGGACTTTCCTCTTATCTCATTACTTTATTTAAGAGCCTTTGGTAAGGGATCTTGTCAAAGGCTTTCTGGAAATTTAAGTATACTATATCCACTCTATCCCCCTTGTCCACATGTTTGTTGACCCACTCAAAGAACTCTAGTAGATTAGTAAGGCATGGTTTCCCTTTACAGAAACCACGTTGACTTGCCTTCAACAAATTATGTTCATCTATATATCTGACAATTTTATTCTTTACTATAGTTTCGAATAATTTTCCCAGTACTGACATTAGACTTACCGGTATGTAATTGCCAGGATCACCTCTAGATCCTCTTTTAAATATTGGCGTCACATCAGCTATCTTCCAGTCATATAGTCAATGACTTATTTATACTGCTCTATATATGCTGCAATGTAAGTTTAATATTTATATTTCAAATTTTGAGAAAGTGAGCAATTTTTCAGCAATAATGTACTTCTGTGACACTTGTATTTTAATGTCTGATTTTGTAAGCAAGTAACTTTTAAATGAGGTGAAAGTTGTGGGTATGAAATTAGACTTCTGGAAGAGGTTGAGAGCCATTGCCCTAAAGTTAGTAAAGATGGATTATTTCAGATGGTGTGAAGTAGTTAATTCTGAAGTGGAGGGTCCTCCTTGAGAACATCATATAAGCTCCCTCTCTTTGCCATGGACATTACAACTCAAGCAGCTCCACTGATCTCAACAATATTACACAGAGATTTGATACAAGTACAATAAAAATAGAACACACCTATTATTAAATAAGATTTTATAATCAACAAGTTATAGACTGAGTAAATACTATACCAAGAACTCAGCTTTCATCTTATAGAATATGAAGGCATGTTTCCTTGATGCATAGGTGACATTTTAAATTTTCAAGTAATTCAGTTTTGCTGTTGTTATTATACTGCAGATCTCCCTATTGTGGAACAATTTTCAACTCTGGTGGCTGTTAGCAGTCTCCCTGCCAACCTATTGATTTATTCAGATGTAGTGTGAACCACATCATCATATAGTGTGAATCACTAGATCCACCTTTGTGAGGGTGAAACTCCAGAAAGGGGCATAGTTTGACCAATTATAGCTATAGTAAATGCATAAAGTTGGGTGGTATTGTACTTATCTGAAAGTGTTAGATAAGTGGGCAAGTAAAGTGAGCCTAAGATGCTACACTTCAATTTTACCTTAAGTGTATGAGCCTGCATAAGCATGCAAACAATAAAGAGCCATCTGGATACAAACATGTGACGTCTTTCTTCTATTTTTCTCCAAAATATCTGCATGCATGTGCATCCATTGGTCAAAATTTCCTTTATGCCCTCAGTATCTCCTATACACTTGAATGTTTGGATCCAAAGGATGTTGGTTCATTCAGGTGTGAAGAGCAAGAGACCATATCACATGACATAACAGACTTGTAGAGATGCCCTTCCCTAGAGGACAGAAACTGCAAAACAAATGTGGCATAATGCGAATCCCTTTATGTACTCTGAGTGGAAAATGTCTTGGGTGAGAAAGGAGAAAAAAGTGGGGCAGGATGCAGGGAGTCATATAGAAGCAAGAGGACTTGAAGAGAACCAGGGTCTGCTGGAGAGAGGTAGAGGTTAGTTTGAGGATCAAGGAGAAACTCAGAGAGTCAGCAACAACCTGGAACTCTGGGAATCACTGAAGGGATGAAGATTCTGGGAGAGGGATTGTTAGATGGAGGAAGCCTGGAATATTATTGGATGGCAAAAGAATGAGACACAGCTAGGGTATGTTGTTGTAGCAGGGAGGCAGAGCAAGAGTGGTTGGGTTGTTGGGGACAGTGGGAACCTGCAAGCCTTTTGGGAATTTAGGGCATTTGGGGTCACTTCTTTCATTCTGTCCCCTTTCAGCTTCTGCACTTGATCCCCCTCGGTTGAGCCTCTTGCCTCCCTAAAAGCCATGCACAGGGCAGGAGTTATCATATGCTTATCTAACAACAATGGAGAGGTGACTGTGGGGGCAGAGGGAGGTGGTAGAGCATAGAAGCCAGAACACCCAGGACCATAGCAGAGTCATGATGGTTAGGAGAAGGATCTGTAGTTGCAGTCCGGTTAACATTGTGGTAGCATGCATGGGCAATGAGCAGGTGTGGCAAAGCTGGCTGCCAAATAGAGACAGATGATACTTGAATCCTAATGCATAGAATTTATAGCAAATAATTTACTTGTTTAATTTAGCCCATTGCCCTGATCACAAAATATCTATGGACAAATTGTTATGTTCTTGAATCTCTTAGTTATCTAATTAATGCAAAAAACAGGACTATGTAGCACTTTAAAGACTAACAAGATGGTTTTTTAGGTGATGAGCTTTCGTGGGCCAGGCCCACTTCCTCAGATCAAATAGTGGAAGAAAATTGGCACAACCATATATACCAAAGGATACAATAAAAAAAAATGAACACATATGAAAAGGACAAATCAAATTTCAGAACAGAAGGGAGATGGGGGGGGAGGTAAATGTCTGTGAACTAATGATATTAGAGGTGATAATTGGGGAAGCTGTCTCTGTAATGGGTAAGATAATTAATGTCTTTGTTTAGACCTAGGTGAAAAGTGTCGAATTTAAGTATGAATGACAGTTCAGAGGATTCTCTTTCAAGTCTGGTGTTAAAAGGTCTTTGAAGCAGGATGCAGGTAATCAAGTCGTTGAGACAATGCCCTTTCTGGTTGAAATGGCAAGAAACTGTTTTTTCTTTGTGATCCTGTCTAATATCTGTTTTGTGGGCATTGATTCTTTGGTCTGAGACGTTTGTCCAATGTACATAGCAGACGGACACTTTTTTGGCACGATAGCATAAATTATATTTCTGGATGAGCAGGAATATATGTTCTTGATCTTATAACTCAATTGGTTAGGTCCAATAATGGTATCAGCAGAGTGAATATGTGGACAAAGCTGGCAACGGGGTTTGTTGCAAGGGAAATGAATATACTAAACTCCGAGAGGCTCTGGGAGACAGACCCATAGTCTCCTATAGACAACCACCTAACCTCAAGATGATTCTTACCAACAACCACAGGACATACCACACTAATACCAACCCTGGAACCTTCCCTTGCAACAAACCCCATTGCCAGCTTTGTCCACATATTCAGTCTGCTGAAATTTGATTTGGGGTTGGTCCTGCTTTGGGTAGGGAGCTGGACTCGTTGACCTCCTGAGGTCTCTTCCCACCCTATGATTTTATGATACCCAAAGAGAAAGATGTGATTATCTATCTATCTATCTATCTATCTATCTATCTATCTATCTATCTATCTATCTATCTATCTATCTATCTATCTATCTATCTATCTATCCAAATAATTTATAATATGTTTTTGTATAAATGCTAAAAACATGATTTCATAAAACAGCATCAAGTCACATAAACTTGGTCACTTTATTGGGATAGAATTACAAAGTACTGTAGATGTAACATAGCTGGACTTGATCGTAAAGCATTTGATATCATCTCTGAAAATCTTAACTTGAAAGCACAATTCCAATTGGCCTGGATCTGAGCATTGTCACATGGGCTAACGATTTGCAGAAGGACTTCAAACAGAGATCAGTGTTAGTCCCTGCTTTATTTAACATCTTAAGAACCTAGAAAAACAGTAAACAAAACTGAGTACATTCAAACATGAATGTCTATATTTTGGCTAATTAACATCCAAGGGGTAATGTGCTTCCCAAACAACCTACTATGAGGAGTTTAAATAAGGAGCATGGAAGAAAGGAATTATTCAGGGTGCTTTTAGGACAGTGCATCCAATTTATAACCTGAAAAACCAGGACACCTGTCCCCAGAGGGGAGTTAAACAGGTGAGTAGTGAGGTTAGGGGTAGTCAGGGAAGGGAGCACTGAAAGCTGTGGGGACTGGGTTGTATGATATATTGCTCCCTCTCCATCTCTATTTTCAAAATAAAAACTGAAGCATTGTACAGTAAATGGAGATGCAAGAGATAACTGTTTGTCCTTTAAAGGGCCTTTTTTTGGTCCTAATTTCTAATGGCCCAGGAAAGCTTTAACTGAATATAAGGAAGCATTTCCTAATGGTGAGCTTTATTTCCAATGCTCCCATGGAGTAAAGCTTGCAAGATCATATCCTGTGAGACCCATTAAACTGTGAAACTGTCTTGTAGGAAAGTACTGAAAACTTCATCTGAACCTGAGATGTTTAAAACTGGATTGATCAAGTAATAAAGAATATACTTTAGGAAATTATCATGAATTCTAAATACTAAATTATCAAATAGCATTTTAGTAGTCTCCCCTACTCCAGTCTTTCATTTCTGATCCCACTATCACATGGCAGTTACGCTTTTTAAAGTATCTGATGTGATTAATAAGACAATGTGTGTAATTTCCGATCCCAACAATTAAGGTCTCAGTAGTGTTAGAACTACTTCTATTTTATTTAATTTTTTGGGGGGAGGGGGAGAGTGAGGGAGGGAGAGGAAGGGAGAGAGGAAAACATTTTTACCAAAGCCTATATTTTTGAAAGGACATTCTTGAAAAAAGAGTTAAGTAAAATGAGGAGTTATGTACATATGTAGAGAGACTTTAATTAATATCAGTTTTGCAACAGAGGCAAAACTAATAGGGGAAACAAAAGTGTTGATATTGCAATGTTATTGTTTAATTCTTTGTAACACTGGTACTTGACATTTTAGCTGCCATTTCAAAATAGCTTAAAGATCCTTTACCTGATTCTATTGTCACTTTAAATGCATAACAATGTTTTGTGATTTTCATAATAAGAGTTAATAATAACCCCAATCCTGTGAAGAAAATTGTGCTGGGGGAACCATGTGCTTTTGTGGAGCTCCACTGAAATGAGCAGAGTTCTGTGCAGACAGAGGGATCCTTCTCTGCAAGTCTCATTAAATATTTCACTTCAATATTTGGGGGAGAGGGGACAGATTGTATAATCTCATCATAGGGTGATAACACTCTTTTCATTCCACTAATCTCTCTGAAGGATGTTAAAAAGAAGCTACCATAGTTAGACTCCAAAAAAGCAACTCCAAATAACTTGCACCCAAAAGTTTTAAAAGAGCTGGCTGATAAGTGTGCTGGATATTCAATAAGTCTGGAGCGAATGTTGTGACAAATTTTAATAAATGGATTGACCTGGATAATTATAAGCCTGTCAGCCTGACATCAGTCCTGGGCAAGATAATGAAGTAGCCAATAGAGGACTTAATTAATAAAGAATGGTAATATAATGAATGCAAAATAAACACAGGTTTATGAAAAATAGATCCTGTCAAACTAACTTAATATCTTATTTTGGTGAGATTACAAGTTTGTTTGATAAAGATAATAGTGTTGATGTAATATACTTAGACTTCTATAATGTGTTTGATTTGGTACTGCACAATACTTTGATTACAAAAATTAGAAAACTAGAATGGTATAAAATTAACATAGTACAAATTAAGTGGATTAAAACTGACTGGCTAATAGGTCTAAAAATGTAATTGTAAATGGGGAAATCATCATCAAGTGGGGCTGTTTCCAGTGGAGTGCCACAGGAATCAGTTTTTGGCCTATGTTGTTTAAAATATTTATTAATCACTTGGAAATAAAAATAAAAATCTTCACTGATAAGGTTTGCAAATGACACACACATTGAAGAATAGCAAATAATGAAGTGTGATCAGAATTGCTTAGCAAACTGTGCACAAGTATAGAATACACATTTCAATATGGATAAAGGTAAATTTATATATCTAGAAACAAAGAACACAGGGCATTCTTACAGAATGGAAGACTCTATCCTGAGAATCAGTCACACTGGAAAAGCTTTGGAGATTGTGGTGGATAATCAATAGAGCATGAACAGGCTACGTCTAAACAACAGGAATTTGTCTGCAGAGGCAATGCAAATGAAGCACTAATTAGCATTTCTCGTGCTCTCATTTGCATAGTCCCTTCCAACCCTTTTTGTAGAAGAGGTTTTTGTGCAAAAAAAAACAAACAAAAAAAAAAGCAGTGTAGACGGGGCCAATTTACACAAAAAAATCCTTTTGTGCCAGATCCCTTATGCCTCACAAAAGGAGGTATATGGAATTTTGCGCAAAAGGTGTTTTTTTGCGCAAAATGGCCCCATCTACACTGATTTTTTTTGTGCAAAACCTCGTCCACAAAAAAGATTAGAAGAGATTATGCAAATGAGAGTGTGAGAAATGCTAAGGAGTGCTTCATTTGTATTGCCTCTGCCAACAAATTCCTGCCATGTAGACATAGCTGAATGACATGCTGTAGCCAAAAGAGCTAAAGTGATCCAGGTATGAATAAATAGGGGAATCCCAAGTAGGAACAGAGAGATTATTTTACCTCTCTATTTGGCAATAGTGCAACTACTGCTGGTACTACAGTTCGGATAGTCACAATTCAAGAAGGATGTTGAGAAATTGGCGCGGGTTCAGAAAAGAGCCATGAGAATGATTAAGGAATTAGGAAACCTGTCTTATTGGGATAGACTCAAGGAACTCAAACTATTTAGTTTACCAAAGAGAAAATTAAATGATTACTTTATTACATACAGACTATTAGAATCTCTATGGGAACAATGTTTTAATAATGGGCTTTTCAATCTACCAAAGGAAGGCATGTATCCATCCAATGGCTGGAAGTTGAAGACAGACAAATTCAGAGTGGAATAAGACATAAATTTTAATGGTGAGAATGATTAATCATGGGAACAATTTATCCTGGGTAGTAGTGGATTCTCCATCACTGACCATTTTGAAATCAAGATTAAATGCTTTTCTAAGACATGCTCTTGGAATTATTTTGGGGAAGCTCTGTGCGTTTATACAGGATGGATGATCATAACGGTCCTTTTTGGCCTTAGATTCTATGAATCTTGGGAGGATCCAATGCTGAGGCCTTGACTCCACAGTAAGAATTTCAAAGAGACTCTTTTCTGAATAGTATAAACGATCAAAATACATTTGGATCAAATGGATCAAATTACTTGATCAGGGCCCCAAAAATGTACTCCACCAAAAAGCACACTTAGGGTATGTCTACACTAGCCCCCTAGTTCGAACTAAGGAGGCTAATGTAGGCATTCGAAGTTGCAAATCAAGCCCAGGATTTAAATATCCCATGCTTGATTTGCATCTTCCCGGCTGGTCGCCATTTTTTAAATTTACAAATCCAGACTAACTGCCCGTGTCTACACATGGCAGGGACCCGGTATTTCGAATTAAAGCCCCTAAATCGAACTACCTGTTAAACCTCCTTGCAGGAGGAGAAACAGGTAGTTTGATTTACAGCTTTAATTTGAAATACCGGGTCCCTGCCACGTGTAGATGCCGGCAGTTAGTCCGGACTTGTAAATTTCAAAAATGGCAACCGGCCAGGAAGATGCAAATCAAGCGCAGGATATTTAAATCCCGGGCTTGATTTGCAACTTCTAATGCCTACATTAGCCTCCCTAGTTCGAACTAGGGGGCTAGTGTAGACATACCCTTAGATAGCCAAAGAGATTAAACAGGCAGCATATGAGTATGTGAAGAGAGATGACAGCAAAAGGGAAAGCAGTAGTGAACACCACTTCTAACTCTCATGTTTTTACCTTATATTTGCTGTTTTTCTTAAAAGAAATGACAAAAGATCAAAAACTGATATTTTAAAAATCTAATTATTTTAAGTCAATCTATGATATTTTGCGAACTGATTCATTATTTTTGAATGTTTGGGGTTGGCACTACTGATGTATTTTACACACATTTTCAAAGGTGTGTGTTTGGTACCTCAGGAGCTGTTTACATAGATTTCTTGACATTTTAATGGTTTTCACCGAATCAGAAAGGTTTCATCCAGAAGTTGAATTTTTAAAACCTTTTTAATTTGTATTCATTTGTTGTATAATTGATTTAAGTACGGCAGGCCTGCCCAATACCCTCTGGCATCCTTAAAACAGGGGGTTCATGGAAGAGCTTCTACAAGAAGGAATTTGCATCAATTGAGTTTGGGCCCTGTCTGGCTTATTGGTCAGGGTTGGGCTGTTTAGGAGCCAATGGATCTTTGCACGTTTTCCCAACATCTGGATTCACAGAATACTCCATTTACTTAGACTCTATAGAGAGGTGTGAATGTCACTTGATATTTGGCTGTTCAGTAAAACACAGAAAATTCCACCACAAGCAATCAACTTCTTTGTGTGAACATGCCTCAGCTAACTACACTCTCTCAGATAAGCTCATTAAGCTATGGATACTGACATTTACTCCTTAGAAAGTTATCAGGTATTAGAGAGATTCATCTGCTATTTCAGGACAGACGTTCAGTTTTATTTCAAACCAAAACCAAACAGAATTGCATTTGGTGTGGAGAAAAAGGAAGGCAGACAGCCCGAGAGAAAGAACACCATGATAATGGAAATCAAACTAGATCTGATACCATGTTTTTTTGCAGCTGTGAAAGAAATAGCATTCATTACCTCCTGATGCTTAAGTGCAGCCAGCAATGCTCAGCAGTGGCAAAACTGGTTTGAACTAAGTAACAGCTTGCATTTCAGTAGGAGGTTTAGCTATGTAAATATTTGAAATAGCATGCATACATGTTTTTAATCTTAACTAGCAAAATAATCTTCAAACAGCCAAAAGTTCAGTGTGTGTATCAAAGAACAGGCATTGGCATAATCACAGAGTGGCAGCTGACCTGTATGTGTGGTGTTGCTTAGTATCCCACACTATCACATACAACCCAAATGTGATACAGAACAATTTACATTAGGAAAAAAAAAAGCAAAATGCTAATTTGCACCAGAAAGTTCTAGTTTTCTGTTGTGATTATATTAGTTTAAACCCCTTTTTTTTCTAATACTCTGTAACATGAAACTGGGATCGCCTATTCAAAGTCTGTAAACAGATGAGTTCTTTTGCTTTCAATGCATTCAATTCATTGCTTTTTCTAAGAGAAAACTTTTTTGTGACAAAGGCAATTGCAAAGAAAGGGTTAGTCTACTACCATCGGAAAGGCAGAGTGGACGCTCAGCATTCTGGGTGTATCACCTAGCCCTTGATCGTGCAGTGAGCTCTGCACATTGACCTTGCATGGAGCCCCATTGATTTCCAGTCTAGAGGTTTGCCCAAGTTGGAACTCATTGCATGAGCAGGGCCCAAGTTATAGTTTGGGCAAAATCCCACTCCACGGGGAAAGCCCACATTCCCAGATCAATGTGGAGCTCATGTGTCATTCCACCATTGCTGAAGTGGGGATATGCAGATTTTGGAGGTTTGGTGGAAGGTGTTCCGAGCAGGAGCAGGATTTCTCAACCCATGGGCTGAGACACAAAAATATTTCAAAGGCCCACGTGACAGTTCCTGGAGCTCCTGTCCCGTGGGGCTGGCTGCTGCTCCAAGCACTGTAACCTCTTGCATCCAAGAGCCACTCAGGTTTGGCCAAGCAATCATGATGATGAGAGTCCGAATAAGCCAAAGGTGAGTGAGTGGGACACCAACCCCGTGGGCTAGGTCATACCTCCATTCATACAAATTTGGTTCAGTGGAGGGGCCACACCTGATCAGTGCTGCAGTCTTATCAGCTAAAACTCTCATTGAGTGTGTTGAGTAAGAGACAAAGCAGTTTAGCCTGAATAGAACTTAGGATGGGGTGAATGGAACAATGCATCCTAGACCCAGGCTTAAAACCAACAAAAGGAAGTATTTCTTCACACAATGCACAGCCAACCTGTGGAACTCCTTGCCAGAAGTTGTGAAGATCAGGACTTTAACAGGGTTCAGCAATGATAAATTCATGGAGGCTAGGTCCATCAATGGCTATTAGCCAGTGTGGATAGGAATGGCATCCCCAGCTTCTGTTTGTCAAAGGCTGGAAATAGGTGACAGGAGAGAGAACGCTTGATGATTCCCTGTTCTGTTCATTCCCTCTGGGGCACCTGGCATTGGCCACTGTTGGAAGACAAGATTCTGGGCTAGATGGACCTTTGGTCTGACAGTTTAGCCATTCTTATGGACTCCCAAAGACTCCAAAGGGAATATCTCTACTGTATAAAATAAAGATGCTGTGCTTTCTCTGCCTGGCGCTGTACTGCCTGTTATGAATGATGGGGAAAGTAGGCAGAGCTCCACCTCCTCCTTGCCCATGTAGAAATACCACTTTATAACCACTAAGACCTGGTCCTACACTAGACCAGGCAGGTTGACTTACAGTATGCCATCCAGCTATGCAAAATGCATAGCTGGATTCAGCTTACCTTCAGCCGAGATGCCACAGCATCTACTGTCACACACTGAGCAGTATAAGATGCCTGACGGGTCTGCACTTAGCATTTGATTTAGGGGTGTGTTTATCTACACTAGACCTGTTAAATTGAATGCTAGAAGATTGATCTTCGGAGGGTCGATCTTTTCCATAGCATAGTCGTGCTCTAGGAGAGTATTCTTTGCACTTGTGAAGCACAAGAAATATGTCTATAGGACTTTGTAGGGAAGAGAAACTTCTTGCATTCTTCTCCATCTGCACCTCTGAGAAATGGCCAGGCACAATCTCACCTCCATTGTACTAAGATTTTAGTGTGAAGTTAGTGTAGCGTTTTGGCAGGATTAGCTTGTCACATCCTATAAATACTTTTACCAGAGTGAAAGGTGAGTGAACTCTGCTGTCGGCTGTGACATGGCAACTGTGTTGCACAATGAACTACTAGCTTGGAGCATTGGTTAGGCTAGGTAGCAAACAGCAGTACGCAAGCAGATCTGTGATATGCTTAACATGTTATGAATTTCCATGCAGCATACTATCAAATGCTGCAGTTGCCTTTCCAAAATGAGCACAGCAGCCTTTTTTTGGTTGGATTCTTTAACATAAGGTGGTCTAAGAGTGAAAGGAATTTAGTACCTATACTGCTTAATCCAGAAATCTGACATTTCTAAAAGCTGACGCCAAATGCTTTTCCAGACACATTTCAGAGTTTATTCAAGCAGAGAGGTACCTGTTATCTTTCTGAAATGTCAGGCTGCTTGTCTGAGGAAAAACAGCATTATCCATATGGGAGCAGGACAATGAAACCAGCACTAAGGGCAAATAAAGAGCCTTTGTACAATAAGCAATCACCCAAGTCATAAATCATCACTTTATATAGGTATCCCCAAAGTTTCCAGTACACTTTAGTATGACCTTTTGTTAAAGATTACAGGACTTCTGCTTGCTAGGCAACTGATTTTTGCTACACTCAAGGGAGTTTAATAAGGAAACAGCAGTGATTTTTACTACTGCCTTAGATGATTGCAGATAGAAAAATAAGCAATCAAAATACATAGCTTCAGGAAATTACGAAGCAGAATTAAAATAATACCTGAAAACACTTCAAAATCCCCCCCCCCCCCCATGAACTGGGTAGCTTGTGTGTTCCCTTGAGGCTACGATTTTAATGATAATTCAAACAGGATACACAACCTGACATGTATATCACGAATTTCAGAGCCGCAGCCAGAGACAGAGAGCAAACTGCAGGCAGGAAACAGCAGGATATTTTCACAGTTCCTTTTATATTAGAAACTTAAGTAGTATAAGGATGTAAAAACAAATAAAATCCCAGCCAAACAAAACTCCCACTAAGTCTCCCTCCCAAATAATAAACTGTGGAAACATGATACTCCCTGTGTCATAAGCTGCAGCTTCCTGCATCACTGTCATTTTAAATAAATACTTATTAGTTACACTGGGGCTACATCTAGACTGCAAGCCTCTTTCGAAAGAGGCTTTTACGAAAGATACTTTCGAAAAAGCCTCTTTCGAAAAAGAGCGTCTAGACTGCAAGCAGTACTTTCGAAAAAGCAATCCGCTTTTTCGAAAGAAAGCACCCAGGCAGTCTAGATGCTCTCTTTCGAAAAAGCCCTGTTTGCATTCAAGAACGTCTTTTTTCAAAAGAGCACTTTCGAAAAAAGGCGTTCTTCCTTGTGAAATGAGGTTTTCTGCCGTCGAAAGCTGCGTTCTTTCGATTTAATTTCTAAAGAACGCGGCTGTAGTCTAGATGCAGGTGAAGTTTTTTCGAAAAAAGGCTACTTTTTTCGAAAAACCCCTTGAGTCTGGACACAGCCTGGGTGAAATGACAGCAAGTGTTTTTCTAAACAATTGCATTTTGTCTTTATCATGCCCAATTTTGCTAAGCTTCGCTTCAACTATCATTGAAATCAATGACAAAGCTCCCATTGATTTCAACAGGAGCAGGGCCCCATTTTAAGACTTTCTAAGTCAGAAATGAAATAAAATCTCTCAAATTAAATAAAATATCTCCATCCTCCCATGCACACAAAATCCAGATATGTTTCCATCTTCATATGTAATAGACTCTTGGGATGATATTTGCTCGGAGAAGTTCACATGAGCAGATTTACATATGAAAAGTTATATATCTGTACATCTGCCTAGTAGTTAACCCTCAGTGGGCAATGTAAAGGTGTGAAGAGCAAGATATTTTTTGCAAGTGTATTACACTGATCAGCATGTGTTACGTGTCTCCCTCTACCATATCTACAGAAAACTATGAATCTGTTAAAGCTCCAGGCTTGAAAGCCCAGCTCTTTAGCTCAAGAAACTCAAGTTTAGAGACTCAAGTTTTAGCTCTACAGGCCCTGTTTCAATCAATTGGTGTGTAGGTCAAGATGACAATAGTCACACAAGATCACAAGGAACTTGTTTTCACCATCCTCAGAGTGGGGACATGAACATGGAGGAAATGTGAGCAGGAATTTTTTACCATGTCAGTTTGTTGTAAAAACTAACATGTGAAAAGTCTTTTGACATTAGCCAGCTGTCACAGACCCATATCTCAAGATATGATTATAATCAATGCCTTTTTTATTAGTTTAATTTCAGTAGATGAACTCTATCTCATTACTGTATGAATAGTCCATCACTGTGCTATAATTAAGAGTTTCTCATATAATCATTCCTATAGCTGATTATTTTGGGCTACCTCCTGCTGACATTGCTCAGAGCAGCATTGGATTTTCCACTAGGTAGATACTTGAAAATACTGTATTTATGATATATTTCACTCTAGATAGCAATAATGTAGATAATACTGAAAATACTACAATGACATTATATATATGAATGGAACACCTTTTCCTGGAATACTCTCTCAGTTCTGCTCATTATTTCTCAAAAAGAATACAGCAGGCTGCAGTACTAGGACTCCAAAGCTTCAATGGGAGCTGTGGGTGCATGTGGCAGGGAACATAGGTGGTGGGACAAAGTCACGTCTGCCAGGGGAGGGTGGCCACCTAGGGTAACTGCCTCTGTACAGCATGGCAAATGCCTGCAAGAGCCTAGCTGGAAGGCAGCAGCGGCAGCTCGCTCTAGGGAGGTAAAATCCCATTTAATCTGTTAACTGTTTAATTGTTACATTTAATCGGTTAACTGTTAAATAGGAGCAGGTGGGAGTGGCCCCCCAATATGAGTGGGAGCCCCTCTGGCTAGGTGGGGGCCAGGCCCACTGGACTACTCCTCCTACCTCCCACCTGGGTTTGCCTATGAGAGAGAGGGATTGAGAGAATCAGAAACATGCTGCAGTCAGAGGTGCAGCATGAGGACATAATCTTCTCTCACAAGGCAAGCGGAGCAGAGCAAGCACTGCCAGGGCAGCTCAGTGCTTACAGAAATATGGGGTGGGGAGGCATACGGCCCCGTGTGACTCGAGCACATCACCTCAGTTGTTATCGTTATATATTATATTTTGTATTACACCACTTTGATAGTATTGAAACAAAATAGTTCTACATTATTGACACATTTCAGTGTTTCCAAATTGAATTTTTCCCCCCAGAATTTCTACTCTCAACTTTTTCTTCTGATTCAGAATCTGATAACAAAGTTTGAAATGTTGGCATTTCCTGCAGCACAGAAATTCTATTTTCTGATTATTGCAATTGTAATGACTCTAAGCAATGGATTAAGGGCACTTTCATTGCTGAATCCATTTACAGCAATGACAGGTATCATGTGCAAGCCTGTACACAGCAATTTACCAGGTGTGCATGTTGTTCTCCAGCTTAAATTTCACACTGTGCAGATTTTTGCTTAACTTACTATTTACACTTGCTCACTGATAGCTCCTGCACGAGTCAAATGTGCCTTAAAATAAATTATCAGATACTTCAATGTTTTGTGGGATGAGTTTTAAAGCCAATCATGAATGAAAAGTGATTATTTGCCAGTGCCATATTTCTAAAGTGGCTTTAGTTATAGGACCTACCATGTAATGTACATGTTCATGTGCTTCTTGAAGTATGTAATTTAAGAAAATTTGAATATATTTATTTTAAGAAAAATATTTAGGGAAGCATAGGATATCAAAAGGAGAAAGTAGTTGTGAGAAATGTAAAATTAACAAAATGTGATCTTGTCAGAAGACTACATAAGATAGGCTTATTTTTATATCAATATTAGTTTAAATTATTTTGTGGAAAAGTTTGAATGTTACCTGAAATATTTTCCTGTTCAAAAACATGCTTCTGTTCTTAGTATTCTCTCTGTGTCTAGAAATATTTGCATTCTCTAGTCGCAGCTAAATGGTTTTAGGGAGAGTAACTGGGCCTGGTCTACTGCTCTGATGCCTCTGTAACATTCCATCTGGGAATTAGCTTGCCTCATGACATGGCACCCCTTCCTGCAGGTCCTCAGCTTGTTACCCCATTCACTAGCTCTATGGCCCTTCTCATTGTCCCAGAGTTGCAGTGCATCTTTGTGGGTTAGTCCCTCTAGTCAGTTCACTCTAAGATCTCTTCTACTTACAGAATATTTTCCGAACTGTCCCTGGCAGTCCCCAAATAGGCTGCCCCCACATGCAGTAGCTTCTAGGGGAACCCAGGTTCAACGCTAGTTTCCAATCTGAAGAACCTTGATCCAGCACATGTCTTTATTCTCTCAGCCCTTACAGCTCCTTCCTACACTGCTTGCTGCATTACCTGTAACAGGCACCTACTCTTCTCCGTACTGGTATCAGGATGTATGACTGCACTATTGCCAGCTCCTTGGCTTTACAGAAGTCCT